>NW_020954589.1:1608496-1664459 GCF_900497805.2 Vombatus ursinus
TCCTTCCTTCCTTCCTTCCTTCCTTCCTTCCTTCCTTCCTTCCCTCCTTCCCTCCTTCTTTCCTTCCTTTCTCCCTCTTTTTCCTGACAGAGATCAATTAAGATCTTCCCATTTAGTTACAACTAGAAGTGAGTGTGGGAGCTGGACTTAAGTGACTTGCCCAGGGTCACACAGCAAATAAGTGTCTGAGGCTGGATTTGAACTCCGTTTCTCCTGACTCCACGACCAGCACTGTACCACTTAGAGGGGAAATCTCTAGCAATTAAGGGAACTGAGGAAGGAATTGTAAGGAATTTTAAGTCCCTTTTCACTTTTCCCTTTTAGAGTCTCATAGCTTCATTTCAGGCTCATTTTAAATGCTACCTTCTACAGGAAGTTTATTCCTTTTGGTTTCTTTCTGACCCTCTTATCTCCAAACATGTGAGTTTTAGTATTTGATTGGACTTGTGATTTCATCAGTGTTGGGAGGTCTTCCATATAAAAACTTGCTTTCCATGTACAGATCTGTAACTAATCTGCAATTTATGGTCTTGTGTAACCCAGACTTCAAGATTGGTCATTTACATAAGACCCTGCTCATTGGTGGAAAGAATGACCATTTGATAATCTATGCCTCCATGAGAGGAGGAGTTGAGTTCCAGCTTCTTCCTAAAGTCCTTATCTTATCCAGGGGCCTCCCCATGAAGAATTACTAGAACTATGTGTATCCTCTCTTGAAGCCAGAAGCCAGCTAGAAGTCAGAAACAAGATCTCTCCTCTCTCAAGCATTCAACAACTCCACCCTTCACTTGTTCATGGGGTTGAATAATCATTCTCCCCACCAATAAGGAGTGTCTTACAGATAGAAATTCTCAGGCTTGAACCTTAACTACATACAGATGGTTGCCTGGGATACTGGGAGGTTAAGAAACTATCAGAGGCAGCTATGTGGCACAGTAGATAGATTGATTTCCAGCCTGGAGTCAGGAAGGCTCATCTTCCTGAGTTCAAATCTGAACTTAGACACTTATTAGCTGTGTGACCTTGGGCAAGTCACTTAACTCTGTTTGCCTCAGTTTCCCCATTGGTAAAATCAGCTGGAAATGGCAAATCACTTTAGTATCTTTGTCAAGAAAATGTTGTCATGAGGAGTTGGACACAACTGAAGCAAATGAACGAACAATAAGAAGAAATTATCCATGAGTCACATAATCAATATGTGTTATAGATGGGATTTGATCTCAGGTCATCCTGATTCACAGGATGCATGCTGCATTTCACACTACTTCTTTCATATTTACTTTATTTCATTTTTTAAAATTTTATTTATTTTATTCTGAAATAAAATAAGTATTTCTATAACAGTAGAATAGAATAAAAGATGATTGTATATAAAACTGCAAATCTATTATGTATAACTTGCTATTTTAAAATATATAATAATCATGTACTTTTCTTTTTTTTTTTTACTTTTTTTCTTCCCTTTCCCCTCCTCCCAAGATGGCTACCACTAGGCACAAATATGTATATACATGTAAAATCTCTTCTTCTACATTCTTCTATGTATCAGTTCTTTCTCTGGATGCAGATAGCATCTTCCTCTATATGGCCTTTATAGTTAATCTGGGTATTTATAATAGTAAAAATAACTTAGTCACTCAATGTTGTTCTTCTAAAAATATTTTACTTTCTACAATTATATGTAAAAACAATTTCAATATTCTTTTTTCCCCAACTGAGAAGGCAATTTGACATGATATTCATGTGTAGGAATGCAAAACACATTTCCATGCAAGTCATTCTGTGAAAGAAAACACAAACTCCCCCCCCACCAAGAAAAATAAAGAAAGTAAAGAAAAAGTATCTTTGATCCACATTTAATCTTTCTCTGGAGTCCTTTCTGTGGAGATGGACAGCACCTTTCATTGTAAGTCCTACAGGATTATCTTGGATCATTGTAATGCTGAGAATAGCTAAGTTATTCATAGTAGACCATCATACAATATTGATGTTATGTCCCTTCCACTGTACAAGGTTCTCCTGGTTCTGCTTATTTCACTTTGCATCAGTTCATGTAAGGCATGTTTTTCTGAAAGCATCCTGCTCATAGTTTCTTAAAGCCCAATAGTATTCTGTCACAATCATATACAACAACTTGTTCAGTCATTCCCCAATTGATGGACATTCCCTCAGTTTCTAATTTTTTGCTACTGCTAGAAGAACTGCTATAAATATTTTTGTACACATAGGGTCCTTTCCTTTTTGTTTTTTATCTCTTCGGGATATAGACCTAGTAGTGGTATTGCTTGGTCAAAGGTTTTTATAGCCTTTGGGCATAATTCCAAATTGTTTTCCAGAATGTTGAATAAGTATACAACTTCACCAATAGTACATTAGTGTTTTAGTTTTCCCACATCTCCAACATTTGTCATTTTCCTTTTATGTCATATTAGCCAATCCGACAGATGTGAAGTAGTAGCTCAGAGTTGTTTTGATTTGCATTTCTCTCATCAATAATGATTTAAAGCACTTTTTTCATGACTATAGATAGCTTTGATTATTTTGTCTGAAAATTGCCTGTTTATATCCTTTGACCATTTATCATTTGAGGAATGACTCTTATTTTTATAAATTTGACTCAGTTTTCTATATGTTTGAGAAATGAAGTCTTTATCAGAGAAATTCACTGTAAATCTATTTTTCACAGTAATGATTATCAACTATGTATTTCCCTCCATCCTATTTTCCTCCTTTTATTCTACTCTCTCCTTTTACCCTGTCTGTTCTCAAAAGTATTTCACTTCTGATTTTTACCTCCACCAAACTGCCCTCCCTTCTATCAGCTCCATCCCCCAGCCCTTTTCTTATCCTCTTCCCTTACTATTTTCCTGTATGGTAAGATAGATTTCTACACCCAACTGAGTTTGTCACTGTATACTATTCCCTCTTTGAGCCAATTCTGATGAGAATAAAGTTCATCTGCTCCTCTCCCCACTTCCCCCATTTCCCCCTTCACTGCAAAATCTCTTTAAGGCCTCTTTTATGTCAGATAATTTATCCCATTTTACCTCTTCCTTTCCCCATCTCCTAGTGCATTCTTATTTCTCATCCCTTAATTTTATTTTTTAAGATAATCATGCCATCATGTTCAACTCACACCTCTGATTTCTGTCTATGTATACTCCTTCTAACTGTCCCAATAATGAGAAAATTTTTAGGAGTTACAAATACCATTTTCCCTTGTAGGAATATAAACAGTTTAATCTTATTGAATCCCTTATGATTTCTCTTCCCTGTTTACCTTTTTGTGCTTCTTTTGCATCTTGTATTTGGAAGTCAAATTTTCTATGTATCTTTGGCCTTTCCATCAGGAATGTTTGAAAGTCTTCTATTTCATTGAATGTCCATTTTTTTCCCCCTGAATGATTATACTCAGTTTTACTGGGTAGGTGATTCTTGGTTATAATCTTAGCCCTTTTGCCCTCCAGAGTATCATATCCCAAGTTCTCCAATCCTTTAATGTAGAAGCTGCTAAATCTTTTGTTATCCTAATTGTGGTTCCACAATATTTGAATTGTTTCTTTTTGGTTGCTTGCAGTATTTTCTCCTTTATCTTGGAGGTCTGAAATTTGGTTATAATATTCCTGAGAATTTTCAACTTGAGATCTGTTTCAGAAGGTGATTGGTGGATTCTTTCAATTTCTATTTTATGCTCTGGTTCTAGAATGTCTTTTTTTTTTTAACTTTTAGGCAGTTGGGGTTAAGTGACTTGCCCAGGGTCACACAGCTAGTCAAGTGTCAAGTGTTTGATCTGAGGCCACATATGAATTCAGGTCCTCCTGACTTCAGGGCCGGTGCTCTATCCACTGCACCACCTAGCTGCCCCTTCTGGAATGTCTTCTTGAAAGATGATGTCTAGGCTCTTTCTTTTTTTTATCATGACTTTCATGTAGTCCAATAATTCTTAAATTATTTCTCCTGGATATATTTTCCAGGTCAGTTGTTTTTCCAATGAAATATTTCACATTTTCTTCTGTTTTTTCATTTGTTTGTTTCTTGATGTCTCATAAAAAAAGTGGAAACTTGCCCAATTCTAACATTTAAGGAATTATTTTCTTTAGTGAGCTTTTGTGCCTTTTTTTTTTTTTACATTTGTCCAATTCTGCTTTTCAAGACATTCTTGTCTTCATTGGATTTTTGTGCCTCTATTACATTTGGCCTATTCTGTTTTTTAAGATATTACTTTCTTCAGTATTTTTTGTGCCTCCTTTACCAAGCTCTTGACTCCTTTTTCATGATTTTCTTGTGTCACTCTTATTTCTCTTCCCAATTTTTCCTCTACCTTTCTTACTTGTTTTTTCAAAATCATTTTTGAGCTCTTCCATGGACTGAGACCAATTCATATTTTTCTTTGATGCATTGGATGCAGGAATTTTGACTTTATTGTCTTCTTCTGAGTTTATGTTTTGATCTTCCTTGTCACTGTAGTAACTTTCTATGGTCAGAATTTTTTTCTGTTGTTTGCTTATTTTTCAGCCTATTTCTTGACTTTTAACTCTAAGCTAAGGTAGGGTTCTACTTCCCAAGTGGAGGGGTCACTGTCCCAAGCTTCAGGTTTTTTGTGCAGCTGTTTTCAAAGGTAATTCTGGGGACCTGTAAGTTTTTGACTCTTCCAAGGTGGTATGATCTAGGGAGAGGTATGTTTACTACTCTCCTGTACTGTGCACTGGTTTGGGAGTGACCACAAATACTCTTTTTAACCCTGGAACTGTGACCAGGGTCCCTGTTCCCCTGTGGCTGCAAGCTCTGCTGTGCTAGTGCTCCTCCTTGCACTGGGCCTAAGACCCAAGACTGCAACCCAGATCCAAATATAGGTAATGCAACAGAGTTCCTGTTGCCAGCAAAGGGATCCCTGTAAATCTCCTTCTGACCTGTTGTCTGATCCTCTTACTGTCTGTGGGCTGAGAGATCTGGAAACTCCCACTGGTGCCACTGATTCAGTCACCCCAAGGCCTGCTCCTGGTTTTCTAGGGCTGGGTCTGCTCTGATGTGCCTGCACTGGACTGTGCTCCTCTTTCATGCTGGTACAACAAACCTTTCCCGCCAACCTTCTAAATTGTCTTGGGTTGGAAAATTGTTTCACTCTGTCTTTCTGTGGGTTCTTCCCCTCTAGAATTTGTTTAGAGTCATTATTTAAAGTTCTTTGGAGGGGTTTGAGGGAGAACTCAGGTGAGTCCTTGCCTTTACTCCACCATCTTGGCTTTGCATCAAAGTTGTCCTTAAAACAATATTGTTGTTACTGCATACAACATTCTCTTGTTTCTATTCGTTTTGATCTTCATTATTTCATGCAAGTCTATTTGTGTTTTACTTCATTTATATTTTATATCTATATATCTGTGTTTGAATTGTTTTCTCCTAATAGAATGCAAGCATCTTGAAAGCAGGTACTATTTGTTTTAGTCTCTGTATTCACAGTGTCTAGCACAGTGCCTGGAACACAGTAGGTGCTTTGTAAGTATTTTTCAAATGAATGAATGGGGAGAGCCAAATCAAAATGCTTCAAGTGCATTTGCTTCATAAACATTTGTTGAATTGAATTGAATTGAGTTGACTGCTGAGGCAGAGGGATCTTTGGACTCCAGCCCAGGAAGAAGAGTCAGAAGGGTAAATATGCATTAATGAAACCAACATGAAGATTAAGTGATTAGCAGAAATGTGGGTCCTGCTGGGAAAATCTTGCCAAATGTGACATCTTTACATTAGACAGGGATGGTTTACTTCCACTCAGGGCAGCAGCTCACAGCTAGAGTGTCAGCCCTCTATTATTTGTCTGTAGCTCATATTTAGAGGGGGGCACCATTAGTCCCAATCCATCCTCCTTCCCTTCTGCACTTTCCACTATCTAGCCCCCTCTCCCTCCACAAGTACCCCACTAAGAAGATGTTTTCCTTGATTAGACTCAGCAAAGTCATTCTAACCCCCTTATACAAGCACACAGACACAAACACATACACACACACACACACACACACCAGTTTCCCATTAGACCCCACCCCCCAAAAAAATTAAAAACAAAAACAACAGACAAACCAGAATTAAAGAATATTTATCATTGGAGGAAAAAAAATTACAAGTGCACTCCCAGCACATAGAAGGAAAAGCAAGATGATGCAGCAGATAAACCTAGATCCTTTGGGTTTGAGTCCAGGCTCCAGCAATTATTAGCTATGTAGCAGTGCACAAGTCAGTTTCCTCATCTGTAAAGGAAAATGGTAAGACTTTATCAATTAACAAGTATTTATTGAATCTCCTCATTATATTTTGAACTATGTTAGACACAAGAGAATTCAAAGAAATGGTGGGGTAGGAATCAAAACCAGGGGATTAATTCCAGCTCTATCACTACACGGCTGTGCAGCTTTGGACAAGTTACTTCCTCTTTCTAAACTTTATTTTTCTCCTTTGCAAAATGAGAGGGTTGAGGTTGAGAATCTCTTCTAGCTCTAAAGAGTCTATGGTTCCTGACCTCAAGAAGTGGGAAGGGAATAAATAAGTATTTATGTCGCACTTATTGTATTCCAGGGACTTGTGCTAAGTGTTTTACAAATATTATCTCATTTGATCCTCACAACAACCCTGTGAGGTAGGTGCTGCTATTTCCACCATTTTACAGTTGAAGAAACTGAGGCAAACAGAGGTTAAGTGACTTACCCAAGGTCATAAACCTTTTCTGAAGCCACATTTGAACTCAGGTCTTCCTGATTCAAGTTCCAGCCTAGCTCTATCCACTGTGCCACCAGATACCTAGAAATTTTCAATCTCATCTGGAGACAAGTATATCATACATGAAATAACAATGAATAGTCTATATTGTTGTTCAGTTGTTTCAGTTGTGTCTGCTTCTCTGGGACCCCATTTGGGGTTTTCTTGGCAAAGATATTGGAGTGGTTTGCCATTTCCTTCTCCAACTCATTTTACAGATGAGGAAACCGAGAAGCAAAGAGGGTAAAGTGACTTGCCCAGGGTCACATAGCTAGTAAATGTCTGAGACTGGATTTGAACTCAGGTATTCCTGACTCCAGGTCCAGCACTCCCGCTACTGTGCCATCTAGCTGCCCCAGAAGAGTCTATACCTATATATTATGAAGTCCTAAATTGTAGAGTGGAAATTATCAGGGATATAGTTTTGAGAGGAGGACATTACTAAGGGTTTGATGGAGAAATCTTGGTCATGAGGGAAAGGTTAGCTTTGGACAATTGGAAAGAAGAAAGGAGTATTTCAGGCCAGAAAATCAATTCATTCACAAGCATTTATTAGGTACCCACTGTAATGCCAAGCATGGTGTTAGGCACTAAGGATACAAAGATAAAAATTACATAGTCCCTAGTCTCAAGGGAAAAGTATTGAGATGAGAATCCCACATTCAAGAGAGAGAGTGAGGAAAATGAACTGGAATAAGAGTTGTATGCTGGAGCCAGGTTACAGAAGACCTCTGGTACCAGCCAGAGAAACGTTGATGTGATGCAATAGGCAATAAGGAGCCACTATTTGAGCACACCAGGGGCACAGTGAAAGTGATGTTTGAGGAAGAGTAGACTAGTAGTGGTATAGAGAATCAATGGGAGAGGGGAACCTAAAATAAGAGATGATGGCAAGGGGCTAGGCAATGACTATAGAATGGAGTTAGGAAAGATTACATTTGAATTTTGACTTTGAAATTGTGTGACAATAATATAGAATCTCAGGGTTGGGAAGAATCACAGAGACAAACTTATCCAACCCAAACCTAAACAAAAATCCCTTCTCCAACACTCTTAACAGGTGGTTATGCAGCATTTATTTGAAGACTTCAAATGAAGGAGAACCCACCATCTCCTGAGGCAGCCCATTCCAGTATGGGGTAATTTTAATTGTTAGGAAGTTTCTCTTGACCCTGAGTCTAAACCTGCCTTTTTGAGATTTCCACTCATGCATCCTATAGAGTTCTGCTCTCTGAGGCCAAGTAAGAAAAAGAGAATTATTTTCCCATACTATATTCCATCATATTTAATGTTGGGTCTCATTTCTTCCCCTCATTCTTCCAACTCTAAGTCTTCTTTTCTCCAGGTTAAACATTCTCAGCTTCTTTAACCAATCTTCACAGCATGTACTTGAGTACATAGCCCTGTACCATTATAGTTGCTCTCCTCTGGAATTCTCCAGCTATCACTAGCTTTCCTAAAATATAGTACCCCAACATGAACAGACACTCTCGATTTGGTCTGACTAGGACAGAGAATAGTGGGACAATCCAAGACTCTTAAGTCTTGAATACTATGTGTCTTTAATGTGACTGAACATGGCCCTTTTGGTCTACTATATTATAATGTTGACTCATAATTAATCTGCTGAAAAACCAGTTTTTTTCCCAGATGAACTGCTGAAATATATTTCCTACATTGGACTTGTAAAGTTGATTCTTTGAAAGCAAATAGAAGACCTTACATTTATCCCCATTAAATTTAATCCTATAAATTCATCCCAACCCCCTTGCCTGTGAAGAAATTTTTGGAGCCTACCTCTATTATCTAACATACCCATTCCAATTTTGAGTCATTTTCGTGCCTACCTCACAGAGTTATTGAGCTGATCAAATGAAATAACATGCATAATGTGAACCTTAAAGTATTATATAAATGTCAGTGATTATTATTATCTGCAATATCAAAAAAATTATCAAGGTATATGAAGGAAAGAAAGACACCAAAGGGACCAAAAAAAATCAGACCTAAGTATTCTAAGAGGGAGAGAGAGAGAGAGAGAGAGAGAAACAGAGAGAGACAGAGAGAAAGAGAAAGAGAGACAGAGAGGGAGAAATAAAGAGAGAGACAGAGAGACAGAGACAGAGAGACAGAGAGATAGAGAGAGAGATCTGCCCATGCAGACACCACCATGGGATCTGGAAGTCACAGTCCAATATAAACACTGTGGACATTTCTCCCAGACAGCCTCATTAGCACAGAGAGTACCACTTGACCCTGGCACCAGAATTACTGCAAAAATTCTTTTCCCGATAAAAACGCTCTGAATCCTGCTAACCTGGATCACATCTTCATCTTCCCTTCACAGTACTGTAACCTAAAGAATCTCAGGCCTTACATTTGAATTGCTGGGCCACTTGGCCTTTTCATCTGCCCTACAGCTGATAGGTTTTCTCAGGGATGTGCTGCAGTCAGCTTGTATTGGGAAGAGTCAATTGTTAAATGTTCAGTGTGAACATTTACATCTCAGAAATCATCAAACTCCAAACATTAGGGCTTGATTTATTGTTTTGTTGATTGCCTGGACTTAAGAAAGTGATGGATAACATGTTAATAATGTAGATTCAACTTAAGTCTCATGCATACATTTCCCCTGTAGAGACCTGGTTATTAAACATTTACCAGCATATCCTTGTGTCTCCACCAATTAAAATTACAGTTATTTGAAAGCAGGGGCCATCTTACTTTCCCATTTATATACTTAGCAGTTAGCACATTTTTTGGCACATCACAAGAATTTAATAATTTTTAAAATTCCTTTCCATTCTACCTAGAGAACAAAAGTTGCCAGCAAACCTTATGCCTACTTTCCTATTTATATAAAAGTTTTATAAGAATAATCTACAGAGACATTGAAGGCACCCTTATTAAGGATTTTAAGAGGGAATAGGTAAATCTTCACAAGTGATATTCCACAGTGTGCCACGCCTTTACCATTTCCCAACTAACTGAAAGATGTAGGGGATATAAGATCCCACTGTGCTTTTTGTTTGTAGACTATAAAAAAAATTGAGTTTGTAAAACTAAAAGTCTCTTTTTCAACAAACTATCCTCCATGCATATTTCAAAATTATAAAAAGAATCCTCAAAAGATTAAAAAACCCCGAGACAACCTTGTTCTATGACCACCTGATTATTAATATCAATCCAGATATAAAACACGCAGATATAGCTTTCCAAAAATGTTCATTGTAATCATGGAAGATTTCTGGTGCAGAGTCCAAGTTGAAGAGAGATTCCCCATATATGGTGAAGTTACTCCTTTTTGAAGGCAACATTTTTCTGAATATATCAAGCCACAGAACCTTCCAGTCTCCTGATTAGATGCAAACTCAATTAAGAGTTTGTTCTAACAATCCAAACAGAAAAAAAAAAACCAGTGGATGAAGAGTGCCTATTGCCCAGATTATGACAGATTTGTAGACTCACAACTTATAGAACTTGCTCATCAATTTCTGTATCTTGAACAGACATTATAAGTGGACCTTAAGTCAGGACCAGAATTCAGCAGGAGGAAAAGAGTGGACTGAATTGTTTGCAAGAAATTGCAAAGCTACTTTAATAACACAATGGAATCCTCATGCTGTTATGCTTCTAGGGATGCTGGCATTACTTCAGTGGACTGTGGGTAGGCCACACAGTGCTATCTTGAGGGGTCAAGAAAAATTTTCTTTCCCATGAGAAACTTTGCTGTCTATGGGAAAGAATTTCTCAACATGAAGTACTTGTTCCCCAAATGTTCCAATCACAGGTCACTGTTGTCTGATTACTCCATATTCATCCATCTCCTAACTTTGCATCTCCTCCCAATATTGTATACCTTTATTAATCTTCTAAATTTGCACTACTTTTTGCTTTTCTGTAGTCTCAGATGATTATGATTGTAAATTGAGCACCCCTTTCTCAGTTCAGGGAAGAATTGGGCTCCAGAACTAACAATGGGGTTAATTAGCACATTCATAGTCCAGATTTTCCTTTGTGGCTACAGGTAATAAAAATGGCCTTGGCTAAGCCAGAAAATACAGAAACTGAGTTAATTCTTCAAAAATACCAACATTTTCTGAGAAATGAAATCTCATCATTTTAGTACCAATAATCTTTCAGTCTGGTTGTAGGGTTGTAAATTGTGGAATACTACCTCCTCCAAAGAATCAAAAGGGATTATCAATCAAAGGCAATAGAAAGAAGTATGGCCAATCAGTCAACAAGCATTTATTAATCACTTATGTGCCTTTGCTGTGCAAAACATTGGCATATAAATACAAGCAAAAAGAAAGCTAGTCCCTGCCTTCAAGAAACTTACATTCTAATGTGGAAGACAACACATAAAAGAAAGTTAAAATAGGATGGGGAAAAGGCACCTAGCATGGAGGTATGATGTCCAGAGAACATCCAGAGGAATGCAGACTGGTTGGAAATGAAGAGATGAATGGCCTGGGAGCTCTTCTTAAAGGGATATTCTGGGAAGGGAGCCATCCAATCAGAAGGAGGGGCCCCAGGAGCAGAAGGTATTTCAAGGTTTGAGTTTCAGGGCTGAAATAATCTTTCAGGTGGGTGTGAACAAACTATAACATAGAATAATAAAGAATTACAAAAAGAATGAAATGAGATAACATGTAAAGCACTTAAAGTATGATATAAAATGCTAATTATCATTATTGATGATAATGATGATAATAATATTGATAGGAACTGGAATAAAGTATATTATCAGAGAATTACATAATCATAAAGGTCTGGTTGTGTGCCAAAATCAAGAGGTAACCCAAGAACAGCCTGTATACTCAATTATTATCCCTGCAATATCAAGAGAAATCCAGGAGTGTATATTACTTATGTTGGTTGGATCACCTGTGGCAAACTTATGGGACTATGTAGACAAGAGCTGTGCAGAATAGGCAAGCAGGGCTAGATTGTGATCTGCATTTTTAGAGAGAATATTCACATCATTAAAATGAGGGGTTCATTTGAGTATTGTAGTTGAGAGCAGGGTTTCCTTGAGAACATTATGGAAGAGTAGAGCAGTGTAGAATAGAAACTGGGAAGATAAGGACTGAGCCAGTTAAAAATGAAAGTACAAGAAGAGGTAGAAGGAGAAAAGAGGCTTTTACCTTGGTAGATGGTGATTTAGAATCAACAGGATAAGAGAAATATGGGATGGGAGTTTGTTGTGTGGAAATGGAATCCTCCAATTCAGGGTCAAAAGCAGCTTGGGGTAGCTACTCTATTCTTTTTCCCTTTTTGATCACAATCCTTGAGAGGGGCTGGTGCCAGAGACAGGAATGGAGAGGGTTATAGATGCTTAAAGGGTTGTAGGTGGAAAAGGTCCTAATCCCAGGAAGCATTTAGTCATTTCTCTCCACCCTCTCTCTTTGCCACAATATTGAAGCTCTGGTGTTGTGGCTGAAGTATGAAAGACTGGTATATGGGTAGTGGTATGACCTCTATTTCTAAGCATTGATAGCATCTGCATACTTGTGTCTTTGGTATGGATGAAGGGCTAAAGGATTATTGTTTTCTCAGATGATAATAGCACTTAGACTTAGATATTTCAGGAGTGAAGTCATGCCACTTTGACTTTTGTGATTGAGAGGGCCACATATCAAGGGGGCTGGTCTCAATCCCAAAATAGAGTGAGAGGTTGGACCCCCACCCTCCCAGGTGGAGTGATGATGGAGGCTAGAGTTGGTCCTGGTATAGGTACATCTATGGTCATTCCAATCAATCAATCAACCATAAGAAAAAGGCAATTATTAAGTGCCTTCTATGTCCCAGATTCTGTGTTAGGCACTGTTTATACAAAGAAAAAAGTGAAATATATCTTGTTCATAAGGAAATAGTATTTTAGCAGGGAAAATAACATGTACACACATACACACATTCATGTATGTATGTAATGATTAGGAGACCCTGATCAACTGAATCCCCTGAGTAAAAAAATTGAAGTTTGTCATTTCACTGTATGATTGCTTGCCTTCACTTCTTATCAAGGGCATGAAACTTTGAGTGACTCTCTATTTATGGAATGGAAGTGGCCCATCTTCTCTTTAAAGGATTCAGCCCTGCCAGACTTTGATTAGCTAATATCAAAGAAGATTTATACATCTTTTATCCTTTTGGATGAGAGCTAAGCACTCGCTAGCTGAAGGATCAGCCAGGACCCTAGTGTCATTAAAAAACGTCTAATAGTTCTTCAGAGTCAGTTGAAAGAGGACTCATCTCTGAGAGTTGAGAAGAGAGCCAACCATAGAGGAAAAACCCAGGTCTTGGCAAGGGATCACTCTTCACCTTTTCATTTGTAGCTCTTACAGAGTGCCTATTGGAGAGAGGGGATTTATCTCTCATTTTCTCTCATTAGTAATGAAGTTTTGCAATGGAGCCAATCACCCAATAGGAGACAGGTATGCCCAGCAGAAAGCAGGTCCAGGGAGTCCAGCTATGGAGTCGAGTTGAAGTATAGAGAGAAAGACACAGAAAGCCTGGCAGAATGATATACCCAGCAGAGATGCTGCACTCAGGGGAAAATAGCATGAGGACACTATGAGAAGAGAAAAGACATAAGGGGCCTACAGTTTCAGAGATATGAGTTGTTTTGTCCACGTTTGCTCCCTATATATGTGTATCCTTTTTTTTCTTTTTGCTATGTGTACTGTCTCTTCCTACTAATACTATCCACATTTGTGAGAAGGGGACCCAGGTTGTGGGAGAATGTATTGTTACTGCTGTTCATGCTATGATATTTTAGTAAATGTTTTTGCTTTGAGCAAATGTTGTCAAGTGTTTGGTTATTGAAAGCAAATGCATAAGTTGGGGATGTAAGAAAGCAAACTCACTACATACCTTGAACCTGGGGAAGCAGTCCCTTGAGAAACTTAACCTTTGAATTCAATTGGTGGGGAGGGAGAGCAGTAGTTGCAGAATGGGTGCTACATGGATATATTCAAAACAAATAGAAGGTAATTTGGCAGGGGGATTAGCAACTAGGGAGAATCAGGAAAAACCTTCTTCATGTAATAATGTATGATACTGGGCAAGGCACTTCACTTTTCTGAATATGAGTTTCTTCTATAAAATTAGGATAATAATGCTTTTAGTGCCTACTTCATGGGGATTGTTGTGTGGCTCATAATGTCTATAAAGAACTTTACAATTTTAAAGAATTATATAAATGTCAGGTAATATAATTTTACAAATAATCGTATTTGTTTAGTGCCCGTGTCTTGACCCCAGATCTCTCTCTCTCTCTCTCTCTCTCTCTCTCTCTCTCTCTCTCTCCCTCCCTCCCTCCTTCTTTTTCCCATTTTTAGGAGGAACATAGGGAAGTAGAATGGTATCCAGAGGAGAGTTACCAAGATAATGAGTGGATTAGAGATCCCAACATGTGAGGATCACTTGAAAGAACTTGAAATGTTTAGCCTGGAGGAGAGAAGACTCAAGGGTGGGGGGGGGGTTGTTATGTGGAATTGGGGTTTAGACTTTTCCACAGGAAATAACTGCTGACACGTGATGACAGAGGATAACATGACAATCTTCAGCTGTTGACTGGGCAACCCTGTAGTCCCAGGCCCCTAGAGGACTTCATATGTGGACCATAAAGATTGACATTGGTAGTATTTGAGGAATGTGGCCAGCATGTCAATTGGCAGGGTAATCAAGGGGCTTCATAGAAATCTGGCCAGCTTGAAAATTAGCAAGTAGGTATTTGGTAGAGAGAAAGGATACAGTCATCTAGAAATAAAAGAAACAGGGCCCAGGAACATCATGAGGAGTAGAAAGGTAGATGTATGGGCAGACCTATAACCCAGAGGTGATCCAACTTAGGAGATTAGCAGCTGCTGAGATAGTGAGAAAAGCAATCTTTCCACCAAAAGATATCAAATGGAGACAGTTTAGGCTCAAGGAAAGTCAGAATGCCAGGTATCAGAACAGACATAAAAATGTGGGATGACTTAGGGTAGCCACCGGAGGAAAATGGAAGAAAGCCCTTAGGCAAAGTCACCCAGAACAATTTCCCTACAGGATTTACCATATTATGTGTCAGGAGATATTCCAAGGGACTTCCTAATCACAGTGGCGAGGACAGCAAACAGGAGGTGCTCAAATGCAATATAACTTAACTGCCTGACTAAAAAGGTGTTTTAGGAGTTCCAGCATCGTTGGAATGGATATTGGGAGGGAATGATCAACACTGATGACACAGAGACCGTCATATTTTCTTCTATGGTGGAGAGTGATATCTGGCTAAGGGAAAACCCCTAGTACTTTATAACAGTGGGAAGACAGGACATATTGAAACACTCCACAAAGTGTAAGGTCATAAGCAGAAAGAATTCTGAATTTGGAGATAGAATTTGGTTTAAATTTTGACTCCTCCAATTTTTATCTGTGTATACTTTTGCAAGTCACTTCATCTTTACCAGTCAAACTTTTATTTCTGTGTGAAATGAGGGGTTTGGATAAGATGACCTGTAAGGTCTCTTTTGGCTCTAAATCTATGATCCTATGGTCTACTAGCCAATTGTGGTGGCTATGAAGGAGAGTGGGTTGATGACTTTAGCACTTTCATCCAGGCCTGAAGTTAGCCAAAATAATTAGAGAGGTTAGACAGAAGGAATGGATCTATATATATAATCCAGCTGACCTTGAGATGGTTGAGAGCTGAGAGAATGTGTAGCAAGATCTCAGGCAAAGACCAGCTGAATTGTGTGTATTGCTGGACAGCAAGTTAGAGGTGAGTTGCAGATATGTATCCGTGGAGGGAATTTCACATTGGGAGTTCTCTACCCTGATGAAATTCTTGATCTTAGTGAAGAATGGACCCTCCACCTTTGAAACTTCAAAATTCTAATCACATAAAACAGATTAATACCCTTTCTTGGTGCAACAGGATCTGACTGAACATGTCACATAGATTCACTAAGCTCTGGCAGAGAAAGAGTCAAAAAGAGAAAAGGGAAGAGAACAACTCTGGATTGCTCTTCCATTCACCAGATGAGTAGCATTTAGTCCACTTCTGATCACAAAGCTGTTGGGACAAATGCTCCTGGTATCCCTACTGCTCCATCCATCAACAGAATGTAAGCCCAGAACAGAGTCAGTCCAGATTCATTGATTACCCAAAAAAGTAACAGAGGAAACAAAAGTCAAGAGCAAACACTACAAATGACCCTACTGCTTCCTCTCAACAAAGGTCACAATGCCTAGCCATGTATTCTCCCATTAGGACCCAATCCTAACCTATGCTCTACTTTTCATATAGTCATTCCCTTTTATTGTGAGCTTTATAAGTGGAAAGAGCAAGTTTGGAATGAATGAAGTCTGACCCCCATTAAAGAAACCAAAAACCATCTCCCTTAATCCAATCCACACGACTTTTTGGGTACCACACAAGGTCAAGGAAGGTCTTTGTTATATCTATGACAGAAAGCCACATCTGCAGTCCTGTGAACCATTTGGGGCCTATTCCTATAGTGTAGAACTAGGTTGGAGAAGGAACAGTTTTTTTCTTTTACTTCCCCTGCAAATGGCTAGAAGGTATCAGCTGTTACTATGACTTTACCAAGGAGGGTAGAGCTACAGCCACTCCAAAATGGTGGATTGGAGAGATCAACCACCATATCCACATAATAAAAATAATTGCCAACTTAATAGGAAACATCTCCCCATTAGATAATGTATGTTTGTATGTATGGGGGTGGGGGGTAGGTTTCTTCCAGAAGCTCAAGGAAACTGCTGACAACCACCTTTTTTCTTCAATTCCTAAACACTGGATTCTCTCATGTTTATGCAGAAAAGAACGGGGAGTTACAACTTTGCCATGACTATAGGGCCACAAATGCCATCACCATCTGATATTGGCACCTCCAGCCATTGATACCTGACCTCCTGGACTGTGATAATGACAATGATATTCATTAATTTATATCTTGAAGTGGGGGGGTTGGATTCTGGATGTGGGAGGGCAGTGTATCAAAAATAGTTTTCTAGACACTATATAGCTAGGATGAATCCTTAACTATGTTCTTGGGTTCATGCATTGTCCTCCTAGTTTTTCAAAATGCCTTAAATGCTCTGTTTCCAAATATGTTGGATGAGGGCAGGTAGGTGGTGCAGTAGATAGAGCACCGGCCCTGAAGACAGGAGGACCTGAGTTCAAATCCGGCCTCAGACCAAATACTTGACACTTACTAGCTGTGTGACCCTGGGCAAGTCACTTAACCCCAATTGCCTAAAAAAAATATTGGATGACCATGTTCTATCTCAATGATCACTTATCTGTTCCTAAGACATACAAGTGGTCTAGTGACTTGTGGTAGTAGTAGCTATTTGTTGGGTTACAGAAGCACCAATTCTAGAAGGGGATATAATTTGATGGTATTTATTAGATGTTAATTAAACCCCTTCAGTTCTAAATCTTATGATTTCAGGATCCTGATAGGAACCAATATGTGGGGCATGTGATAGGATTAAATAGTTACATGGATCTTGCATAAGGTGGAGGTCATTCCACAATGTTGGTCAGTGGTTAGCTGAAGATGATATTTGGCCTCATAAGATATACACACTTCATTTCCAAATTTTTCATTTGATAGTACCTCTTGCTATCCTTCAGTAATACTCCAAATGTTTTCCATTGAGAGGCACAGTCAGTGGTTTTATGAGTGCATTCACCTTGACTTTGCATTACTCCGCTAAATTCTTACCCACCTCAGCTAATTCTGGACAAGAAAGAGCAATGAGTAGTTTGGAAAATTCTAGATTTACAGAAACAATAGGACCACTTCTAATATGTAGTTGTCTGGGATGGTAATGGGCTCAAGGAGAGGATATAGGAACTGATGTGC
Organism: Vombatus ursinus; assembly: GCF_900497805.2. Lineage (NCBI taxonomy): Eukaryota > Metazoa > Chordata > Mammalia > Diprotodontia > Vombatidae > Vombatus > Vombatus ursinus. Next base: position 1,626,124 of record NW_020954589.1, read on the forward strand.
AATATATAGGCCTAGGAGTTCATAGAGTGCTTTTCATCAATTCTACTCTCAACAATGACCTTGAATTCCATAGAGACTTTCTAGGAGGAGATGTGGTCCCTGGAATCACAGAATTTAGTGGAACACTGCTGTAGGGACTGTGATTAACACACAATGATAGTAAGAGAGTGTGTGTTGGGTGAAGTTGTATGAAAGAATAACTTCACTGTAGCACACTAATCCTTTTCACAGTGTGTTATCTTCCTGACTCCCACTGACTGTTACAGCCTAGGACACGAGCTACACACATATTCCTCCTTTTGCTCAATCATCGTTCCTAGGTTACTCTCCAGATTCCTTTTTCTTCTATTCTCCAGCAGCCTTCTCCCAGTTGAAGATGCCTTCAACATGATGCTGGGCAGCCTTCTCACTCTGGAAGATCCCTCTCCCCCTTCGGCCCCTTCATCGGATCGGTCAGTGCCTCCTAGGGCATCCATTTTAAGGAAAAGTCCAGAGCAACTATGTTGCATCCTTCATTCTTCTCTGGTCTCTACTCCTGAGTCTCCAGTCTTCTCTCTCTACTATTCCCCCCCGCCCCAATATTTTCCCCACCTCCATTTTGCAATTTGTCTTATGAAAAAAAAAAAGTCTTTCTCCATTAGAATGTATGCTTCTTGAAGGAAGGAATTGTCTTTCTTTTTTGCTTCTATCCAAAATCCTAGTACTTAGCGCAGTGCCTGACACATGTTAAGAACTTAATAAATGCTTGTCAGTATGTCTTGACTTTCCTGCCTAGTACTATAAATTCTGACTTGACATGGCGCAGTTTCCTTTTTATACCTCCACATTAAAACTTGGAGTCCATTCCCTTTCCTTAACACGCTGAAAGCCCCATCTCTCTTTAGGGAAAGGGATTCAATAGATGTGTCTTTCTTGGATGGCATTATATGTTTTCCTGGTTGTTTTCTCTTTGGGGATCTTGCCTGGGAGAGTGGTGGTATTTATACTCCTATGTAAGGGGTATAAATAGACACATACAGCCTCCTTATATGTGTCTTTCATCCACTGCCAGGGGTCAGGGTAGTTTGAATCCAAGCTCTGTCCCTTAGTATGTATGTGACCTTGGACAAGTCACTTAACATCTAGAGGTCTCAGTTTCCTCATCTGTAAAAAGAGAAAGATAACATCCACTAGCTCTGGGCCTATGATTCCAACTAAGCCTGCATCTAGCAGTGGGAGCATGATGACAAAAGAAGGCCAGAGTTAATTCATGTAGCTTCCCCAGGAATATTCTCTCTGACCCATTTACTCACCCTAAGAGCAAGGTTGTGCAAGGGATTCCAATCATTCAAGGATGGACTCAGGGGGAACACTGTTTATCTCAGTCTTGAAGCTTCTCCAGATGTGATGGAGGCCGTAGATAGGATAGGTGAGCAGAAGAGAGTGATAAAAGCATTCAGGATCCCAGCCAGTGTGGCATGGGTGAGATGGGCTGACAGAGACACATACTGCTTGGGAATTATCTGGCTTTCAATGAATTAAGGAAGCATGTAGGCATTCTGGCTAGTGAAAATGAAGGAACTGGGAATGATAAAGCAAGTGGGAGGTCAGGTAACGAGATGACTGGAATCAGGCCTCCCATGGGTGGTTTGTTCTGAGCATTGGGTAGAGATCAGAGAAGATAGTGGAGGAAGTCTAGTACTCACTGACATCCTGTCTAGTGGCAGTCGGGTGAGGGAGTTCATTCTTCTGAAATTCTTTAGCCTCTGATGAAGACCATTCTGGATTGGCCAAAGTTGGGTTAGGAGGAATGGCCCAGAGCTTTGGATGGCCCAAAGACCCAAAGCAAGGACATAGCTGGCCAGGAAAGGAAGATGACAGTGTATCCAATGTCCCTCCTTGTGACCTTTCCTTGCCCTAAGGCAGAGAAAATGGAACTGAGAAATCCACATTCTTTACAAAACTTGGAACTCTAAGAAGCTGAAACAATTGCTACTGAGAGTAGCTGCTGGTGACCCAAACAGATCACAGGTGGCAATAGAGGAACACTCCTAAGTCCTCAGGAACAGATTCTGACTCAGAGTCAACAGGCACACATGAACTCTGTACACTTTGGATGACTGTCTTTCTCCCTGTGCCTGGAATTCTCTCTCTCCTCACCTCTACCTCCTGGATTCCCCAACTTCCTTCAAGCCCCAGATAAAATCCTAGCTTCTGCAAGAAACCTTTCCCTATGCCCTTCATGTTAGGTAACCTTCCCTCTGTTTGTTCTCTCCAACTTATCCTGTGTATATCTTGTTTATACATAATTGTTTGCATGTTGTCTCCCCCATTAGACTGGAAGCTGCTTGAGAGCGGGGACTGTTCCTCCCTGCCCCTTCTTTACATTCCCAGCACTTAACACAGCATCTGGCATATTGTAGGTATTGAATAAACGTTTCTAGACTTGACACTTGAACTCAGTGAAAGCCAAATCTACCATATAATTATAATGAACAAAGCACTATGTTAAAGGTGAAGAGACACAGAATGAGGCACAGATATGACCACAATGTAACCCCTTAGGTATTGTAGCTGCATTATATTCTCCTCAGTGGGCATCCTCATAGGAAAAAAAAATTTTTTTTCCTTTCTATGGAAACAGTGTGGGAGCTGGTAGAATTTAGTTGAAGCAGCATGACAAAGAAGATAGAGAGCAGGCTTCAGATTTAGATTCAGCAAGCTCTGAAAATCTGCCTCTTTAAAATCTGCCTCTGATTCATACTGACTACGTGACCTTGTGGGAGTTGCTAGACCTCTCAGTGTTCCTTCTAAGACTACAAGTTCCAGAATAGTTACAGAATTGCATTGATAGAAGGAGCTTCCTTATCAGGAATTCCCTACATCATTGAAATCAAAGGACTGGAACAAAAAAATAATAATAAAATGGGAACCATAATCAGAGATATCTCTGGTGCTGATCATGTAATCAGGTAACTTTTTTCAACTTAACTAAGAAAAGAGGGAAAGAAGGAAGGAAGAAATGGAGGGAGGAAAGAAGGAAGGGAGCAAGGAAGGAAGGAAAAAAGAAAGGAAGGAAGGAAGGAGGGAAGGAAGAAAGAAAGGAAGGAAGGAAAGAAGGGAGCATTTATCATCTCTACTGTGTGCCAGGCACTGTACTAAATACTTTACACGTTTTATCTCTTTGATCTTCACAACAACCCTGGGAAATGGGTTACCCTCATTTTACAGATGAGGAAACTGAGCAGAGGTTAAATGACTTGAATCACACAGCCAGTAAGTGTCTAAGGCCAAATTTGAACTCCTCTTCTTGATCCCAGGTCCAATGCCCTGTAATAATTATAGCTAACATTTATGTAATACTTATTATGTGCTAGGCACTGTACTAAGCATTTTACAATTTTTATCTTATTTGGTCCTCACAACAATCTGGGAGGTAGGTTTCATTTTTATCCCCATTTTACCTTTGAGGAAACTAATCAAACAGAAGTTAAATGACTTGTCCAGGATCATATAGCTAGTAAGTTTCTGAGGCTGAATTTGAACTCAAGTCTTTGTGACTATAGGCCTGGTACTCTCTCTGTTTCTCTACTTAGCTTCCTGACAGGTTAATAAAACAGTCATGATTTTTCAGCAGGATGTTTACACAACAGTCTATGAACAAGGAACTTGCTATCCCTTTGTGCATGGAGGTCCATTCTCCATTATGTATTCAACCCAGAGCAACATGGAACAATGGAAAGAGCCTTGGATTTAGAGACAGAGAACATGAATTCAAATCTTATCTCTGCTACTTACAATCTGTATGATCTTGGGCAAGTCATTCAACTTTTGATAAGAGAGATGGTTCCAGAAATCCTGGGAAGATTTATATGAATTGATGCAAAGTGATGAGAGGAGAACCAGGGGAACACTGCACACACTAACAGCAACTTTTTAATAATGATCAACTGTGAAAGACTTGGCCACTCTGATCAATAGAATGATCCATGACAATTCCAAAGGACTCATGAAGAAAAAATGCTATAACACTCCAAAGAGAGAACTGAAGATTTCTGAGTGCAAAATGAAGCACAATTGTTTCACTTTCTTTACTTTTCTTACCCTTTTTTTTGCAACATGACTAATACAGAAATATGTTTTATATGACTTCTTATGTATAATTGAGATCATATTACTTGCCTTTTCAATAGAGTAGGTGTTGGAGATGGCAAATAATTTGGAATTCAAAATATATATTTTTTTAAATTGATGATAAAAGTCACCTAACTTTATTGTGCCTCATAGAATTGAAGATATAGATTTGGAAGGGACTCTAGATTCCATCTTGTTCACCTCCTTGCTCATTTTGCATATGAGGAAACAGAGATCCATTGAATTCAAGTGATTTAGTTTGCACAAGTCCTAAAAGCATCAGAATTAGAATTTGAACCCAAACCCTTTTACTTTTACTCCTTTTTTACTCCTTTTACTCCAGATCCTTTGACTTCAGAGCCAATGTTCTTCCTACTGTGCCATGTAGTATCAGTTTCTTCACGTATAAAATTAGAGGGTTGGATAAGATGATCTGTAAGGTCCCATCTATCTCTAACTGTTATAAAATTAGGAATTCTTTTGAGTCCACCCATTATATTGGCCTAAGCAAAATATATTCTGTGTATTCCTGGAAGAGCAGGACTCTTGGGCACAGCCTTTTGTCCCACCAATCCATGTGAGTCACTGAGCAGCAGAAAGGAACTTGAGAATTCGCCTGAGTTTCTTAGATGGGAGGAAATGGTAGTTGCTGGTGAGAATTGTCATCTAATTGATCAATCAAACAAGAATTTGTTAATGACTTAATTAATATATGCTAGACACCGTGCACTGATACAAAAAAAAAACAAAAATAGTTCCTGCCCTCAAGGAACTTACATTCTACTGGGAGAAAGAACATATGCATATATAGTCTATAGAACTGAGGGAGATAACATAGAACATATGTAGCCTGTCTACAGAGCCTTGGGCTCAGTCTTCTCCTCCAAACACTACTGGCAGACTGAGTCCTCATATGCAAGGCCCCTATTCCTTCTCCCAGGGTTCTGAAAGAATCCCTGAGGGATTGTAGTGTTTTCTATTGAAGCTGTCTTAAGCCTCTATCCAGTGTCTTCCTTCAATTTTAATCACCAGTAATTACAACCCCCATATAATTTTATCAGTTCCAGTTAGTGTTTTTCTAGTATCATTTAACCAGCTATATCAACTGATATCATCGATAAGAAATCAATGCCAATTACCTTTTACGAAGGGATATTTACTGAGGAGCTGTAGAAGTGCAAACATCTTCCCCTGAAAAGGGGCACATTCTCCCCTTTACCACCTTGGTCCCTGAGGTCATTGGGCTCAAACTTGTAGCAGCTGCTGCAAACATTCCTCCCACTAAGTTTACTTCATCATGCCACATAGCTGAAGGACAAGTCACTCTCTTGCTTGTTGACTTGTTTTGGGTCTAGGTCACTCACTTCGCTCTTTCAGGCTGTGTTGGCCCCTTATTGGCTCTGCCTGGCAGCTACCATAACCTCTGCCATGGCCTCCTGTCACTGGACCTCTGGTAGCTCTTCTGATCTTTTAAAGCTCACAGCATCACTACATGATCTTTTATCTCAATTCTCATCAACACGGAAGCAGGAAAGAACAAAGACAGAGGCAAAGAAATAGAGGCTCCATATATTCCCTGACACATGTTGACCCAGGTAGGAAGAATATAGGCCATTGGTGCCATGTTTGTCACTCACTGTTCTATCACATCTGCCTCTTGGGCATATTAGCTTGATTCAACACTAAGGTAACATGCCATCTCCTGCAAGAAGATTTTCCTAGAAGTTAATGCTCTCCTCCTCCTCAAATTATCCTTTTTATGCTTTCTATTTACATGCAACAACCAACTGTCCAGTAGAATGTAAGCTCCTTGAAGGGAGATTTTTTTTTCATTCTGTCTTTGTATTCCCATCATCTAGTACAGTGCCTTCCTCATAGTAGGTGCTTAGTAAATACTTGTTTGGTGGGGATTGCAAGAGATGAGATTACTTCTCTTAGACAAGTGTCAAAATTACAGCCTGAGAAGGCTTATTATTATTAAAAATTATTACCTGGGGAGGAACAGACTCATTGGCAACCATTGTTTTAGGGAATGAAGATGTCAGGGTTCATTTCTGGAACTGAAGAGATTTTTCAGAAGAATTAAATGTGCCAGTCATTCAATTTTTATTTGTTGGGTTTTTTTTCTTGGTATTTAGGAACAAGCCCTCCAAGTAATTTGGAATGGAGATGTTTAGTCTCTCTGAGTGATGTTGTAATAAAAACATCAAATAGAATCAATGAAAAAATCAAAGACATCAATTGCCTTTGATTATGTCTGTGCAGAGCAGTTGTCTGTAAACTCCGTTTTCCCTGTCTGAGGAATATTTCTTTATTTTTTTTTCTTGTACTTGTTTATTGAAACCAGTAGCAGAAGTAGAAGGGGACCAATGTCCTGTTTGTTGTTGATTGGCAAAACACAACTCAAGCTGAGGAGTGAAAACAAAGAAGAGTCAGAACATCCCAACAATAACCACAAACATGGCTTAGGAAAAAGAGCTCTGAGGACAAGGGTTCAATTCCTGGCTTTGTGACTTCCTTTGTATGTGACCTTGGCCAAGTCATTTAACTTTCTGAACTTCAGTTTCTTCCTCTGTGGAATGAGGGGAGTGGACTAACTGAAAGTCCTACTTAGACCTAGCACTGTGGTCTCTATCAACATTTATTTATCAGCTTGCTATCTTAGGTGCTGGAGGAGATTCAAATTTATATATCACAGTCTCTTTTATAGAGATTATGTATTATTAGGAAGATGAAGTGCAAACACATCATTATAATATACAGTATTACATGATTAACCTTCCAGAGGAACAAAACAAAGTTCTTTGTGAGGACAGAAGGGAAGGTCATTATCAACCAGGGATGGGGTATTGGAGAGGAGGGAAGATTGGGGGGGGGAGGGGCGGTCAGGGAAAGCTTCATAGAGGAGGTGAAATTTGAATTGGCCTTTACTGAAGAGGTAGAGCATTAACACAGGACTGAAGCCCATAGGCTTTGAGGTATAATTAACAAGGAAATGGAAAGTATCTTATGTTTTGTGATTTCAGTGGGGGAAATTTTGATGAAATGACCTTTCTTTTAACATTAATGGATTGTATTATTATTCAGTTTCCTCAGATGTAAAAGGGGGAATAATAATAACACCTCACTTGAAGGGTTCTTGTGAAGATTCAATGAGATGATATTTGTAAAAGCACTTAGCACTGTGCTTAGTACTTAATAGGTACTGTATAAATGCTTATTTCCTTCCCCTTTCCACTTTTTTTTGTCCTCTTCCTCTTCCCCTTTCCCTTGCTCTATTGTATTTGGGTGTGCATGGTATTATAACACTGTGTGACAACAGGCTCCTAGATCTCAAGCTTGAAGGATTCTCAGAAATTGTCTAGTCCCAACCCCTCATTTTACATATGAGGAAACCAAGGCGCAGAAACAGGAAATGGCTGACCCAAGGTTATGTAATAAATGATTGGACTGGGATTTGTCAACCTGCAATAAAGAAGACTGACAAAACAGCAAAAAATAGGGTCTTTTAACCAAGGTAAGTAAATTACAATTCAAGGCTACCCCACAGCACAGGGGTGCAGGAGTGCTGAAGAGGGGCAGAGCCAGTCAGGTTAAATACATTTCAACAGGGAGGGAATATCATGGGAGGCACTGCCTTGAGAAACTGTTAAGTTGTTTTACATAACAACTAAAAGCCAATAGAGAAAGCAGGGTTTTGTCATAGGAAAAAGAATCCTGTTCTCTGTTCAAGGGTGTGTTGTAGACAGCTCTAACAGGCTCTCAAGAACTGATTGTTAAATTTTTAGTGTGAATATTTACATCTCAAAACTCAGCAAATGTCACAAATCAGGGCTTGACTTATTGTTTTGTTGATTGTTTTAACTTAAGAAAGTGATGAAGAAAATGTTACTAATGCAGATTAAACTTAAAAGGGTGTTTTTTGTAATATTGTTTGGAGAGCAATCTGTTAAACATTTGCCATTACACCATTGACTGCCCCTCCTCTGGTTCAATGTTTCATCTTACCTTGTTTTATTTTACTTCTACCCTTAGTTACTTGGTAAAAAACAAAACAAAACAAAAACAAAAACAAAACTCTTTTCTTTGTTGAATCAGAAGAAGATGGAATTCGTTATGCACATTTGATATTATGTTGACTCTGCCTATAAGACCATAGGGTCATGGGATTTAGAGCCAGAAATGGTGCTACAGATGACCTAGCTCTAATTTTATAGGGGAGGAAACTGAGGCCAAAAAGGTTAAGGGGTCCCAAGGTTACAGGGGAAGGCTGTTACCATGGAGAACAATGAAGGCGATGGTGGTGGGGACTCTCCAGCTAAAGTAGCTTAAGTAGGAGCCGGGAGCAGGCACACTCAGCTAGTTGTGAAAAGCACAAAAACATTCACAGACAAAGTGGTTGCAGCAAATTGAGACGATGATTTTTCTAGCTTGACACTCTGTTATTTGGTGGGCCTGAACAGTCTGAGTCCTGGACCTCACCTCTTGTTGTCCTTCTCTTGGACTCTGGTGATTACTTATTTTGACCCTGTTTCTACTTCAGACAGTCTGCTCACCTCTAGCTCTTTCAGTTTCACAGCTTGTCTGCCCATTTCTCTGTCTGGGTTTGACTTCTAACTCATTAGAATGTGTTGGCTGCTCCTCTAGCAGAATTCAATTAGCACTGCGGACCACCTGAGGGCAGTGCTGAATGGCGAGATCCCAGAGCCAGAACGAGTGGGGCAAATTCAGGTGAGGGGTTGGTGGGTGGAGCGATAGAGAGCATAGTCAAGCTACAGGTGTAGTAACACCGGGAGAAAAGACATCCTCCTTCTCTAGGGAGTCTCACCCCTCAACCTCACACTGGGCAAACCCTGGCAGACAGGCCCCATGGGAATGGGTACAATTGTGTTGCATACTGGAGAACTTTGTTCAAAGCAAGGCATGGAGACCACCATTTGGGTGGAAAGTCATCCCTGCCCCCGTCTCAACAAAGAAGCACACACCTCTGGATGTTGGCATCCTTGTCAAAGTCCCCGTTTATCTGCTAGTTACAGTACTATCAACCCCAGCCCTTTCCTGTGAGTCCAGCTGTGGGGAGCAGTAGAATGCTTAAGGCAAAAGAATTAGGGAAAATCTGACTCCAGGTATGGCCTAGTGGAAACTAATGTGGTAGGTACCCCGCTCCCTTCCCTCCCCCATGTAGTGGCACTGAGCCAAATAGAGAGAGAAAGATGAAAGTTTCTAGTAGGTAAGTCAAGGGGATTACCTGCCAGTGCTGTTCCTCGCATGCTTGCCTCGACTATTCCCTCACACCCACCTGCCCATGATTGTGGCAAGATTGATGTGTACTCACAGATCATAGGACGCTTGGCTGTCAGAGCTGGGAGGGATTTGGGGGATCATTTAGTCCAACTCATCAAGTGAGACAAGGCCCGTGAAAGCATTTTGGGAAGTATAATGCACTCTACAAATGTAAGGGATTGTTATTACTGACATCTGCTGTTTTTAATTATCTGTTCCCACGGCTCCCCCTCCTGTGGATGTGAATAATCAAAGAGTAGACTGCCCAGCAGAGCTCACTTGACAGAGCAGACCAGAGTTCTTGAAGAGCTGGGTGTGAATTGAATTCTGTTTTTCCTGTCAATCATTTCAGAGAGGTTTTATCTTCATTTCTGATTGATCTTCAGTTGACAGGAGCTTCCTCCAAACTCACTTTATTATTGTCCCCTGCATCTCTTCTCTAAACAGGCGCCATGGTATCGTAAAAACCTGGGCAGCAAAGTCTCATTTGGCCATTAACTTAATTTATAACATTGGGCAAATCACTTTCTTTCTCTGGGCCTCAGTTTTCCTTTCTGTAAAATGAAGGGATTGATGACCTCTAAGGTCCCTCCCAGCTCTAACATCCAATATTCTGTGATTTCTAACTGTTTAAGTACATTTATAAGGCTTCTGTTTAATCTTTAGAACCTTGGTGGCGAATCCCTTGATAATTCCTGAAAATCTCTCTCCATCCTGCCAGGTCCCTCTCCACTCATTTATAAATTCAGCTTTAACTCTGGTGAAAAGAAAATACTCAAATCCTCTCCCTCTACTCTTTATGCCAATCTCTCTCTCTTTTTTTTTTATTGTTCCTCACTATTGAGAGGGGCAGTAGAAATCTGCATATTAATTTGAAAAGGAGATCAGTCATTAACTATAACCTGTCATGTATTATCCAATGCATCTGGACCTGGATTAAGTACAATCTTGCCACTGAAAAAACGGAGAGAGGGAAGAGAGAGAGAAGCTAAATAATTTAAACTCATTATTCTGCTAATCTTCCTGCTTGGCCCAGCTCCCCAGAGGTGTGTTAGTATGTAATTGAAAACAGTGAGATTCACAGAAAAGACATTCCAGAAGAGTCTTACCAGTCCTGGAGAACAAATCCTTGATCACCTTTCCTATTGTTTAATTGAGAAAGAATTACCAGGGGAACGGGGGAGAGGGAGGAGGGACAGAGATAGAGACACATAGAAAGACAGAAACAGAGACAGAGACAAAAAGACAGAGACAGAGACAGACAGAGAGAGAGAAGAAGAGAGAGAGAGGGAGAGACAGAGAGAGAGAGAGACAAGGAGACACAGAGAGACAAAGAGAGAAACCGAGAGGGACAGAGACAGAGAAGAGTGACAGAGGTACAGATAAAGACAAGGAGACAGACATAGAGAAAGGCAGAGAAAGACAGAGACAGAGACAGAGGGATGCAGATAAAGACAAGGAGACACAGAGACAGAGATAAAGATAACAAGAGAGACAGAAAAAGAGAAAGAAGGGCACACGTACAGAGAAAGAGAGATTGAGAAAATGGAAGAGAGAAGCGCAGGCAGAAATAAAGTCTCAGAGAGAGACAGAGAAAGAGACTGAGAGACACAAAGAGACACAGATAAAGACAAGGAGACAGAGAGACAGACATAGAATGTGACAGAGACAAAGATAGAGAAACAGAAAGACACAGACAGACTGACAAAGACAGAAACAGAGCGAAAGAGACAAAGGTAGAGATAGAGACAGAGTGACAGACACAAATAAAGATAAGGAAGCAGAGATAGACAGAGAGAGGCAAAGGGACACAGATAAAGACAAGGAGACACAGAGACAGAAAGAGATAGAAATAAAGATAGAGACAGACAAGGACACACAGACAGACATGGAACAGAGAGACAGAGAAAAAGGGAGAGAGAGACAGAGACAAAGGTAGAGACAAAGATACAGAGAAAGACTGAGAGAGGCATAGACAACACAGATAAAGACAAGGAGACAGAGAGAGACAGAGACAAAGATAGAAGCACAGAGAGACAGAGACAGACAGAGATTATAGATTATAGAGGCAGAGGCAAACTGGAACTAAGAACAGAATTTCTGGCTTAAGTCCCAACCCTAGGAATCACGGTCCTTTCTTGCTAGTGTAGTAAGGCTGATAAAATTGTGTTTGTGCCCTGGGCCCTTCCACTGGGGCTACATGCTCTGTCTTCTTGCTAAAGGACGAAATTAACCAGTGGCCCTTGTAAGGGACAGCTGGCATTGGCTATGTAATACCAGAGAGCATGACTCCCAAGTGAATCGGGAAGTTGTCTCTCCTACATCCTTATAGACCACAAAGTGGGTAGCTCTTCCTGGCTCAGGGGCCAATTATTTTTTAACTCTTTTTTTTAAATTAAAAATTTTTAATTTAAATTATCAGCTCCAAATTCACTCCCTTCCACTACCCGCTGTGCCACCCACTGAGAATGCAAGAAATACAATACCCATCATACATATGAAGCCATGGAAAACATTTTCCCATATTATCCATGTTGGGAGGATGGCAGGGAACCCAACAAAAATAAAGAAAGTGAAAGAAAATATACTTTAATCTGCACTCTGAATTCATCAGTTATGAGTACTTTGGTATTGTCATGGAGCACTGTATGGATCAGAGTAGCTAAGTCTTTCATAGTTGATTGTTATTACAATATTGCTATTACTATGTACCATGTTCTCCTAGTTCTCATTTCATTTTGCACCAGCTCATATATGTCTTTCCTGGTTTTTCTGAAACCATCTCCTTTATCATTTCTTAAAGTACAACAGTATTTCATCACAATAATATACTACATTTGTTCAGCCATTCCCTAATTGGTGGCAATCAATTCACAGAGAATGTGGCCTTCCAGAGGGGGCTATGGTGCAGATCTCAGTTTCCAATTCTTTGTCATCACAAAAAGAGTTATTATAAATATATTTGTACATATAAGTCTTTTTTTCCTTTTTCTTTGATCTCTTTGGGGTACAGAACTAGTTAGAGGTATTGCTGGGTGGAAAAGTATGCACATATTTATAACCCTTTGGGCATAGTTCCAAATTGTTCTCCAGAATGGTTGTACTAATTCACAACTCTACCAACAATGCATTATTGTACCCATTTTCCCATAGCCTCTCCAGCATTTGTCATTTTCCCTTTTCTGTCATGTTAGTCAATCTGATGGGTGTGAAATGGTACCTCAGAGTTGTTTTAAATTGTATTTCTCCAATTATTAGTTATTTAGAATTTTTATATGATTATTGATAGCTTTGATTTCTTCTAAAAATTGCCTGTTCATATCATTTTCAATCCAATTATCAACTCATAAAATAAATTTGGTTCAGTTCTTCATATATTTGAGAAATGAGACCTTTATCAGAGAAATTTGCTGTACATTTCTTCCTCCCCCCACCCATTTCCTACTTTATTTCTAATTTTGGCTATATTGGCTGTGCTCTTTTGCAAACTTTTTAACTTAATGTACTCAATATTATCCATTTATCTCCTGTTATCCTCTCTATCTATTGTTTGGTTGTGAACTTTTCTCTTATCCATAGATCTGACAGGTAATTTTTTCCCCCCATGATCCCCTAATTTGCCTAGGATATCACTCTTTATGTCTCAATCATGTGTCCATTTTAACCTTATCTTGGCACACAGTGTGTGAAGTTGGTCTATTCCTAGTTTCTACCAGACTAGTCTCCAGTTTTCTCAGTAGTGTTTGTCAAATAGTGAGTTCTTGCCCCAATGCCAGGGATCTTTGGGTTTAGCAAATACTCAGTTCCCGTGGTCTTTTACTTCTGTATATTTTGTACCTAATCTGTTCTATTGACCTACCACTCTTATTTCTTATCCTTTACCAGATTGCTACTTTGCATTATAATTTGACATCTAGTAGTGCTAGGCTGTCTTCCTTCACTTTTTTTTTCCATTGGTTCTCTTGATATTTTTGACCTTTCATTCTTCCAGATGCATTTTATTATTATTTATAATTATTTGGTATGACACTAAGTAATCAATTAATTGACACATTATTGTCATTGTTTTTATTATATTAGCTGGGTCCACATGAACAATTAATAATCTGACTTTATGTGAAGAGTGTTTTGTAATTGTGTTCATATAATTTCTGTGTGTGTCTTAACAGGTAGACTCCCAAAAAGTTTATATTGCCTGCAGTTATTTTAAATATAATTTATTTATTCCTGTTGATAATATATAGGAATGCTAATGATTTATGTAGGTTAATTTTATATCCTGAAACTTTACTGAAGTTGTTCATTGTTTTGACTCATTTTTTCATTGATGCTCTGGGATTTTCTAAGTATATCATATCATCGGCAAAAAGTGATAGCTTTGTTTCCTCATTGCTTATTTTTATTCCTTCAGTGTCTCTTTCTTGTATTATTGCTGTAGTTAACATTTCTAGTGTAATATTGAATAATAATGGTGATCATGGTATCCTTGTTTCACCCCTGATTTTATTGGAAAGGCTTCTAATTTATCTTTATTTCATGCTTGCTCTTGGTTTTAGATAGACACTACTCATTATTTTAAGAAAAGCTTCATTAATTCCTATGCTTTCTAGTATTTTTATAGGAATGGATGGTTTTTTTTTGCATCATGTGATGTTTGTTGTTTTTGATATCGGTATGGTCAATTACACTTATAGTTTTTCTAATATTGAACCAGCCCTATATTTCTGGTATAAATCCTTCTGGTCGTAGTGTATGATCTTTGCTTTAATCTCCTTACTAGTATTTTATTTTTAAAAATTCCATCAATATTCATTAGGGAAATCGGTCTATAGTTTTCTTTTTCTATTTTTGCATTCCCTGGTTTAGGTATCAGAAAGATTTTTGTGTTATAAAAGGAACTTGGTAGGACTCCTTTACCTATTTTTTTTCAGATAGTTTATGTAGAATTGGAATTTAAATTTTTTTTAAATGTTTTGTAGACTGTGCTTGTAAATCCATCTGGTCCTGCTAATCATTTTTGACACAGCGCTAGTCATGGGGACACAGAGACCAAACAAGAGCTGCTGGTCGTATATGGCTTCTAGCAAGAGGACGGAGAATGTGGCCTTCCAGAAGGGACTATGGTGCATATCCAGCCCCATCAGCCCTGTTACACCAGTTCACCTTCACCACCATTCAAGATTAAATTTTCTTGCCTTCCATGGTTCTTGGAGAAGCGGAGTCCTTTTCTATTTGAGCCTGAGGTCCTACTATTCCCCACCCCAATTTCCTCAGTCTAATTATACCCCCATATCTTCAGCCTAAAAAAAATATCAAATAAGGCTTAACATATCTTGAAGTCCTCAATGACTTAGGAAGATAGTGGTGGTGGTGTTTTTATTCACATGTATCTCACTTGATTTTCACTACCCTGTAATGTAGGTTGGGCAGAGATTACTATCCCCCTTCCATAGAGGAGAGAAATTGACAAAGGAAGCATCTGTATATGGATGTGGAAAGATAGACATTAAAAGATGGTGGCAGCTTCAAGGAGCATGGCCCTTGAAGAGAAATAGGATTACTATCTTTGGAGCCTAACAAAGAACATATAAGGGAAATCTCATGAGGATGCTACCAAGAGACAAAAGGACTTCTAAAGCCTGGAGTTGAGAAATACCTGGTGGCCACATATATGCTTGGGGATAATCTAACCCTCTATGTGGGAGGATTATTTTTGTACCAACTGTTCTTGCTATACATTCTCAATTAGTTTCTCTTCTCAAAGCTCATTGATATCAACTGGTTAATATCAAGGGACACACTGGTGGGGGCTCATGTGCAATAGTCTTAGAAGACATAGTCTTTCAGGGTTACCCCTAGAACATAGAGGGATCAAGTAAGAACTGCCTTCTAAGAACCATGGCCACCAAAGGAGGAGAAAGAAGAAGTGGGAGATGAAGAAGTCACCACAAAATGGGATGCTGCAAGCAACTTGCCCAATGTCACACAGTCAATATGTCAAAGGCAGGACTTGAACTCAGGTTTTCTTTACTCTAAGACTGGTTATCTTTGTAGTATGTGATGTATATGATGTATATGATGTATACATACATATACATATACACATATACATATAAAACACATTATATGACCTATATGTATATACACATATATATACATGTGCATGCACATATACATATGTGTATACAGTACATATATAGAACCTCCTACATGATGTGTGTGCATATATATGCATACATATACTCACATATGTTGTTATATTATATAAATGTGAGTTGTTATCAGTGATAGAGGCAAGTTTAGAAGCTAAGTCTCCTGATTGATAGCCCATCATTTTTTTTTCACTTTACTACAATATAACTCTAAAATGGTCATTAGCATTAAAGTCAACTTCAGATTACTCACATTGATTAAATATGAGATATTTGAAGGTATTGTTCTTATCCTGATTCCAAAGACCAGGCTAAGTCTCTCCATTCCCACTCCCTACCATTGCATTTGTAACCTTTCTTCCTTAAACCAAAGAGAACTGAGTGTTTCAGTTTCCTACTTTTTTTTCTTTTTACATTAGGTCTTGGTAGGTGGTGGTCAGAGAGAGACAGAAAGAGAGAGGCAAAGACAGAGAGAGAGACAGAGAGAAAGACAGAGAGACAAAGAGAGAGAGAGAGAGAGAGAGAGTTACAATATGGATGATCAACACTCAAGAAAATCTATAGCCAGCTATAATAGAAGACACATACCTCCAGGATATATCAGAGGAGAAACTTCCAGCCCAACACTTTTCTGCATCCTTGTCTTGCTGCTCCCTATGCCTGGAATATCCTCTCTGAAGACTTGCCCATCCTCTGAAGATCAACTCAAATGTCATCTCCTTCCTCCTCCACAAAGTCTTCCCTGATCTTACCAGTCAACAAGGCTCTTTCTGCATTAAACTTCATATTGTCCTTCACTTTGAAGGTTCTAATTCCTTATATAACAGTGAAAGTCAATATGATATGGGGGAAAGAGTGCTGGATATGGAGTCAGTAAAGACCTGGGTTCAAATTCTGCCTTTTATACTCCTTAGCTGTGTGACCTTGCACAAATGACTTAACCTCTTTGTGACTCTGTTGATGTATGAATAAAATGGCAATAATAGTGCTAGTAGTGCTTACCTTGTTGTGCAGATCAAATGACATAAAGTATGTAAAATGTATTGCAAGTAAAATACTGCATAAGTACACGTTATTATTGGTGTGTATTATAGTTATTTTTGGTGATGATGTAAAAATTTCTTAAAAACTATTTTATCCCTCTTCTAGACTGCAATCAGTCAACAAATATCTATTAAGCTTCTACTATGTGCTAGGTTCTGTGCTAGAGTTTGGAGTTATAAAGACCTTTCTTTCAAAAAGCTTATATTCTATTATGGTGGCAACATGTACAGAGGTCAGATTTTATCTATACTTTATGTTCCTCCTCAGAGACTAACACAGTGCTTTACACACATTAGATATTAGATAAATATTTCTAGAATCTTCCCCAGGCTGGTTATTAAACCAGCACATCTCTTTTTAACTACCCCATCCCTCCTGTTCCCCTCTAGAGCTCAGAACACCTGGTACCATCCCCTTGGGACACCTTCTCCTACACCAAATGGAATGGCCTTGTTATTATCACTGTTTATTGCCATCAGGGGAATTAACTGCCACTTAATTAATTTCTTAGCAAAGAAAGCCAAGCGTGTCCCCCACAACTACACATTTAGAAACCTGGAGGCAAGGGCTTCCCCTCCATTCCTTAGCCAGCTTGGACTCAAATCACTCCTTCCCCCTTCTCCTTTCAAGAGATTGAGGAGAAAGGGCTTGTACAGGGGCATCAGGGACTGTTCTTCCAGGGAGTCACTCTCCCTATAGGGGAAATGGGGAGTAAGAGTGGCAAGGACGTTTCCTCTCAGCTCCTAAACAATGTAATTAATTGGGAAACATTTCATTAATTGTTTCCACCAGACTGAACTGCACAAATGCAAAAAAAAAAAATCCCTGACTTTGTTACCAAAGAGACAAAAGAAAATTAAGCCCGGTAAATCTCTAATTTACATCTTGTCACGGTATCATCAGGGGCTTGTTATTGAACTTGGAAAATGATGGGCACAGACCAACACATGGCTGTCTGCAGGCAGGGCCTGCCCCAGGCAAAACCATGATGGAGGTAAAATTTATCCCTCCTCCCATTTTATCCTCCCATCCTTCCTCCGATCCCAGGGGTTCTTAACCTTTTTTATGTCATGGATCCCTTTGGCAGTTTGGCGAAGCTAATGGACCTCTTCCCAGACTAATGTTTTTAAATAATGAAAGGAAATTCTAAATTACGGTTAAGGATTAGTGAAAAGCAAAATTGTAATTTTTACCATCCAAATTCATGGAATTCCTGAAATGTATCCAGAGATTAAGAACCTCTGTCTTATGTCACACCCCTTGGCTTCACTTCCTCACTTTCTGTATCACCAGAAGCCCGGGGGACTCCATCTAATTGAAAGTAGGTCTCAGTTGACCCCAAATCTACGATGACTGGTCTTGAGATGGAAGTGACTCCCTGGAAGTGATAGGTCATTCAATCTAATTTCCTCATTCTCCAGATGAAGAAATGATGGCTCAGATAGAAAGATAAAACATTTATTAAGTTCTTATATACCAAAGTACATAAGGGGATGCAAATACAAATATGAATTTGGGGGATGTAATTACAAATAATTAAGATAGATCTTACCCTTAGGAAGTTTGTGTTTTAATGAGGGAAGATTATACACAAAGGGTAGTTGGAAGGGAGGGTATGATAGTGTGGGAATGGCCAGGAAGTGTCATAGAGGTCTGGTTTAGGGCAAGATGAGGCAAAAACTTACTCATTAGAGTCTGATATTCCAAAGGTTGAGGGGGAGAAGCGATGAGGATGATGACTTGAGTTGAGGTAGCATGGTGTAGAGATGGCTGAGAAGAGAGGTGAGATTGAGTGATAAAGGTTGTTGAATTATTCCAGATGATCTGGAGTCAGGAAGACCTGTGTTCAAATTTTGCCTCAGATACTTTCTAGTTGTGTGACCCTGGACAAGTCACTTTACCTCTGCCTCAGTTTCTTCATCTATGAACTGGGGATATTATAATAACACCTACCTTCCAGGGTTGTTGTGAAGATAAATAAGATATTTGTAAAGTACTCTGAAAACCTTAAAATTCCATATAAATGTTATTATTGTTGTTATCATCATTATTGTCATTTGTTCCTATAATGGGCTCTGTGTTTGAAATTGGGATCAGGATGGGAGTACAGACGTGATTAAGGTAGTGTAGGTGGTAATCTATGGTCCTGGGGTCACCTTTGACTAGCTCCCTTTTCAAGACAGATAAGTTAATCAGGGTTCATGGCACATGCTAGTAATCTCTGGTATGGGGGAGGCTGAAGCTGGCTGGTGGTTATCTTAAGCTCTGGAGTCTTGAGCTGCAGTAGGCTAAGCCAATCAGGTGCTTAGCACCAACATGATGGGTCCTTGGGAAGCTGGGGAGGGAAAGGGGAATGAAGGGAGGAGCTACCAGATTTCCTAAGGAGGGGCAAATGACCTAGGTCAGAAATGGAGTAGATCAAAGTTCCTGCTCTAATCGGTATTGGAATTGGGCTCATAAGTGGCCAACGTACTTTTGCTGTGTGACACTTAAAAAAGTTAGAGAGACATAGTTTCTGGGTAATTTAATCATTTTATTAATAAGGCCAGAAGGTTATTAATGAAAGGATGGTCATTTGGCCATCTCTCTTAGACCAAAGACAATCATGGCAGTGAGCTCATAGTTTATATATCCTTGAAAGCAATGAGGGGCTGCCAGTGACCTCTTGTCACCCTTGGACAGAGAAATTAAATCTAGTCAGACCACCAGCAGCCTTGGGCTATCTAGGGAAAAGGATCTGTCTCCACTCAAGTTTGAGTAGAACACAATGGACTTCCCCATCATAGATTAAATTCATTGCAAGGTTGGGTGAGATCTGACCAAGATCAGTAGAGTCAATGTAATCTCATTATTAGTAATGTCCTTCAGGAGTCCTTTAAATCAGAACTTTAAAAGGGAAGGGGGGAGTTCTGAATCTCCACAAGATATTGGTTATTAATAATCATTTCTCTCAGTTTTTGTTCAGTCATTTCAGTCACATCTGACTCTTCATGACCCCACTTGGGGTTTTCTTGGCAAAGACAATGCAGTGGTTTACCATTTCCTTCTCCAGCTCATTTTACAGATGAGGAAACTGAGGCAAACAGAATCAAGTGTTTTGCCCAGGACACATAGCTAATAAGTGTCTGAAGCCAGATTTGAGCTCAGGAAGATGAGTCTTTCTAACTCTAGTACTTCAGCTCTATCCACTGCATCACCTGGCAGCCCTATGCTGTCCTTCTAGCCTGGGTGAGATAGTGAGACCCAGTATCATTTAATTAACCATTAAAAACAGACAGACACATATTCTAAGAAACATACATTTTCATTTAACCTAGTACTTAAATAGTAAATTAGGTAAACTAACCCTATCCCTAGAGACAATTTGGTATAATGGATAGTGGCCAACTTTAGAATCAGAAAGACCTGAGTTCAAATCCTTCCTCTACCACTTTCTGTGTTACCCTGAACAAGTTACTTAATTTCCCTGAACCTCGTTTACCCAAGTATAAAATAGGGATGGTGGAGGTGGTGGTGGTAATTAGAATAGATAGCCTCTACAGTCCCTTGTACCTCAAGCTTTGTAATCCTAAGGTGTTTCAGGGTCCCAGGCAGCTCCCCAAGATTCTAAATTGCAGTTGATTAAAAGGATAATTAGTGATCCAGACCAAAAAACAAAATAAAATCCCAATTTTGACACTTTAGGTATATACTACATGACATGTGGGATCACTGCTAGAATGACAGCTGTCCAGATCAGCTCCTATGCTGCCTTCCATAAGCCTGCAAAAAGGCTGTGTATCCCTATACTAAGTACCCAATGAAGGAATGTGACATCTGAATGGCCCATCACGTAGCTTGCTCCTTGAATTTAGGAACCACTCCATTTCCTCCCTGGCCATAGGTGGTGTAGCCTCCCAAAAGTGATCCTTCTGGCCACCAGAGGCTTCTTGCCCTGCAAATGCCTAGAATACTCTGTAGTGGGTTTTGGCTGTGTTGAGCAAATGAAAGCTGTGCTGGTCCTGACATTTGCAATGTAACTGAGTGATGATGTGGATATTACTCAAAATAGCAGAAGTATGAAATGAATGATTCTAGGTTTCCGTACCATCTGGAATCTTCTCTTTCAGTCAATTACCTGACTCCTAGCCCTTACTTCTCACACACATTCATAGGATACAGGTACTCAACATATTGTGGCCCACATAGTTCATTGAATGCAATGTGAAAGAAAGGTGAAAAGTTAAGCGTTCCTACATGGAGTCATCTATATAGATAACTAGATGGTGGAATGGATAGAATACTGAACTTGAGTTCAAATTTGACCTCACACATTTACTAGCTATGTGACCTTGGGCAAATCACTTAACTGCTGTCTGTCTCAGTTTCCCCAACTGTAAAATGGAGATAATAATAGTACTACCTAACAGGGTTATTGTAAACATCAAATGAAATCTTTGTAAATGTATTTACAAAGCACTTAGTGCAGGACCTGGCTCAGAGTAGGCAATTAACAAATGTTTGCTCCCTTCCTCTCAAACTTCTCCTAAAACATCTTTCTCTTTGTGACCCAGTTGTTTGGGAGTGATAAGGAAGTTCTGGAATCCCTCCCACTCCCACCCCATACACACCTACGGATTGTGGAATGGGAATAAGTGGAAGGATGTGTGTGAGAGACCCAAGTCCTGAGTCTCAAACTGTACCTAGGGAAAGCGGAGGAGGTGGGGTGAGAGAAAATCTAAGCTCTTCATCTCACAAGCCCAGTGGTAGTTTCAGCAGCTGCCAGTTTTGTCTATTCCATCCCTGTTTCTGGATCTGATTCAGCTCCTCTATACTAATCTTTGCAGTTTTGGTCAACAGTCTTGAGCCAAAGTAGCAGCAACCTCTGGCATCCAGTTTACCAGTGTCAATCCATTTACTTCATTGGAGCCCCACCATCTCAGTCCAACTCCCTTCACAACCTGACCTTCTCCTTCTTATCTTCTGATCCAGGGCTTCTTAAACTGTGGCCCACTTGACCCACAGTTTAAGAAGCGCTTTCCAGGCACTATTTGGTCCAGTGACACTGGCCTCCTTGCCATTGCTCAAATAAGACATTATCTCTCACCTCCAAGCAATTTCTTTGGCTCTCTCTCATGCATAGAATGCTCTCCCTCTCATGTCCTCCTCCTGGCTTCCTTCAAGTTCCAGCTAAAATCCCACCTTCTACAGAAGCCTTTCCTGGTTTTCCTTAATGCTAACGTGGATCCTTCATTGATTATCTCCAATTTGTCCTGTATATAGCTTGTTTGTACATAATTGTTTGCATGTTGTTTCCCCCATTAGACTGTGATCTCTTTGAGAGCAAAAACTGCTTGGCATAATGCCTGGCACATAGTAGGTGCTTAATAAATGTTTATTGACTACCTACATGGCAACCAGGATATTCCAATCTCAAGAAAAAATGGAAGGAAACAGAGATCCTCAACATCAGTCATCAGTGTCCAAACCTCACCTCCTCCGTCCTTTTATATGGCTGCTTGTGTGTTGCTTATGTGCTTGGGTGTTCTTTGTCTTTCTTGGTTGAAGGAATATGGCATGAAAACTGTAAAACCTCTTTCTCCAATCAATCAATCAATCAATCAATCAACAAGAATCTGTTAAAAGCTTATTATGTGTCAGGCACTCTGCTAAGCCCTGGGTATACAAAGACAAAAATTGTTCCTGCCCTCAGGGAGCTTACACTCTAATTTGGGAATCAACATGTAAATAAATGGGTGTACTATATTCAAGATACACACAGAGTGGATGGAAGGTAGCTTTAAAGAGAAAGCCATGGGCAGCTGGGGAAACTGGGCCCAGAGATTTGAAAAAGGTAACTGAATGATATGGACACAAGTTGTGTAAAAGTATGACCTGGGGTAACCCATCTGTGGTTAGACCATTGGTATTTTTGGCCAGAGAGGTAAGCACCTGGAGATGTGGCTATTGACTGAACTACCTTATGAAAAAGGACTCATATGACTTCTCCCTTGTTTCCTCTTGACTCATAGCACCTTGTTTGCATTTTCTGAGATACTTATCATATTTTACTCTGTGTTAGCTTTATTTACGTACATTTTATCTTGACAGCTAGACTGTGAGATCCATGAAGTCAGGTACTAGAATGTGGCTTCTTAAACTTTTTCCACTCATGGCCCCTTTTCACTATTTGTTGTTGGCAATGTATGGCCTGAGGGCACGTGCTGTGCAAAATGTGCATGCTTTGTGTTCAGAACCAAGGCTGCAGTGAAGTAGCACAATGCAACATGGGCAGGAACATCTCGGATTCATTATGTGTATGATTTTGAGTTAATTTTTGGTCATTGCACATTCATAAACATTTTACTGTTGCCAAATTTTTCTCCATCCCATATAGAGTTGTGACCCACAGTTTAAGAAGCACTGGAGTAGATGACTTCTAAGGTCCCTGTCCCTGCCACCTTCAAAATCCTATCACCTTATGATTATATTTATTACTGTATTACTCTCTGGGCCCATTACATTAGAGTGTAAGTGCTGGGTGGAAATATAAATGCTTGTTGAATAAATGAATGGCTTTTCATAAAGTTATGGCTGGAATTATTTTTGAACAACTCCACTCACAGCTGACAGCTACACACGCATGATCACAGACATACAAAGGTATCTATGTACCTAATGATAGTTCCCATTTTTATGGCATTTTCAACAATGCATTCTTCCCAACAGCTCTGAGGAGCAGGGAGTATAAATGTCATCTTCCGTATTTTACAGATGAGACAACTGAAGCACAAAGTGATTTAAGTGACTTGCCTAGGTTCCCACAGCTGGTGAGTCAGAACTGGGATTTGAACCCCTTACTTGAGTTTAATTCAAAATCTTGAACACATCTTGATCTCAAAGCCATTTCTCACAAATTGTGCATCCTAGGATTTTAGAATTGGAAGGAACTCTAGGGCAATCAATTGATTAGCAACATGCATTTATTAAGTGCCAGGCTCTGTACTCTAAAATTATTTAGTCCAACTAATGTATTTGAAAATTGAAGCAACTGAAACCAAGAGAGGGGAAATTACTTGTTCATGGTAACATAGGTCAGAATGGTGGCCATCTCTAGGGAGTAGGGGGAGGGAAGAAAAAAAGGGAAAAGAAATTTACATGATAACTTTGTTGTATATTTAAAAGGAATACCAAGTTGTACATTGTAGATTTGCAGTTTCACATGCAATCATCTTTTTTTTTTTATTATGCTGTATTATGGAAATGCTTGTTTTATTCCATAAATTAAAAAAAAAATGACCATGTGAGGGACTGTCTGATGTTGGCAGCTACCAGGTTGGGTGCTGTGGCAAGGGTAGGGTAGGATCTGGGTATTTTGGAAGTCGAGGCAGGGGCTGTGGTAGGCAGAGTCGTGGTGAACTGGGATGGGCTGGAAACGGAGAAGCCCTGAGGTAATGGGCAGTGCTGTGTGAGATAAGCTGGGTACAAGGAAGTAGCCGGAGCTTGAGCTCCTGAGGCAAGGGGCGATGCCACGTGGGAGTGGGACGGCAGAGGACTGAATTCCCTTTGCTTAGTCCCCTCCCTATATGCAACGTCATCCCCAGACGCCTCTTGTGACCTTCCTGACTTCCTGGGTCCCTTTGTGCAGCACTGACCCCAGACTCCTCCTGAGTCTGACTTCCTAGGTCACGTACTCTGTCTATGCGCTAAATCCCAGATGCCTCCTTCCTATATCCGGTCCTAGCCTCCTACGTCACTCCCTCCCCCCTTGGTGTGCTAAACTCAGACAGCCCCTTCCAGTATCTGACCCTACAATCATTGGCTAGTAAGCGGGCTGGGGAGGAGGGGCTAGGTAGGTTTTTAGGAACAAGCGTGGTCAGATCACACTCGCGCTCTCTCCTGGCTCCTGCCCTGTTGCTCTGGCCTTGCTGCTTGGGCTTGCTGTGATGGCTTGCTGTGTTGGCCTCTGAATAAAGCTCTGGTGTTGGTGCCTCCCGATGGCTCGTCTCTGTGTGGTTATCCGGCAGAGGACCGAAGACTCGAGTGTGAGTAAGACTCTGGTAGTGTGCTCATTATAGAAGGAGTGGGTACCGGTGTACGGCTGGCAGAAGGTCGGCGTGCGGCCAGTATAGACTAAGATGATAGGATTCTAGTCCACGTCTTCTGACTTCTAATCCAGGGCTCTTTCCACTTTACTGAGTCATATGTATGAACATGTGTGCAAACACAGTCCATTACTCTTTACTATATATTCTTTTTTTCTTTCTTTCTTTTTTTTTTGAAGACATAAAGCAAGTTTTTTATTTCTTTGGTGAATCATGCACAGCAGAGGTGTCAAACACACATGGCCCACAATACTCCTGACTGCTTCCGGGAGCCAGATTAAACTGTAATTGGGAAATATTTAACAAATTAACAAAGCTACATTTATTACATATTCTTAAGCCTGTGTTTTCTCATGTTGATACTTGGGACTACTAGTTAATTAGATAATTAGAGCTAATGGTTGAAGGTTACTTGCTAATGGATAAACATGAGCTACCTCTATGTCTCCTGAAAGAGAATACATGGCAGACTTTGGGACAATCTCTACCTGTGCCTGGAATATAGTGGTTTCAATTACTCTCAGGAAGACAGGAGTGCTATTAAGTCAAATTTATAAGAATACAAGTCATCCCCCAATTGATAAATGGTCAAAGGATAAGAACAGGCAGTTCTCAGATAAAGAAATTAAAGCCATCTATAGTCATATGAAAAAAATGTTCTAAATCACTATTGATTAGAGAAATGCAAATCAAAACAACTCTGAGGTATCACATCACACCTATCAGATTGGCCAACATGACAAAACAGGAAAATGATAAATGTTGAAGAAGATGTAGAAAAATTGGAACACTAATGCATTGTTGGTGGAGTTGTGAAATGATCCAACCATTTTGGAAAGCAATTTGGAGCTGTGCCCAAAGGGCTATAAAAATGTGCATACTCTTTGACTCAGCACTTCTAGGCTATATATATATATATATAACACTTCTAGGGCTATATCCCAAAGAGATCATACAAATGGGAAAAGAGCACACATGTACAAAAATATTTATAGCAGCTCTTTTTGTGGTGGCAAAGAATTGGAAATTGAGGGGATGCCCATCAGTTGGGGAGTGGCTGAACAAGATGTGGTATATGAATGTCATGGAAGACTATTGTGCTATAAGAAATGATGAACAGGCTGCCTTCAGAAAAACCTGGAAAGACTTGTATGGTCTGATGCTGAGTGAAATGAACAGAACCAAGAGAACGTTGTACACAATAACAGCCATGTTGTGCGATGACTAATATTGATAAACTTAACCCTTCCCAGCAATACAAGAATCTAAGACATCTCCAAAGACCTCATGATGGAAAATGCTATCCACATCCAAAGAAAGAACTATGGAGTTTGAATGCAGATCGAAGCATACTATTTGCTATTTTTTTTCTCTTCTGTTGAGTTTTGTTTCCTCTTTCTGGTGGTTCCTCCTACTGGTTCTAATTCTTACTTACAACATCACTAATGTGAATATATGTTTAATAGGAATGTAAATGTATAGCCTTTATCAGATTGTGCGCTGTCTTGGGGAGGGTGGTGGAGAGGAAGGGGGAGAAAAATTTTAAACTCAAAAGCATATGGAAGTGATTGTTGATAAATCAAAATAAATTAATAATTTTTAAAAAAGACAGGAGTGCTGTGGACACTTGTGAGGAGGGAGAGCAATCGATTGCATGGGAGAGACTCAACCTCTCAGCTGTTGACAAGGAAGGCAGCAAGCTTATTGGCAGCCCCAGCTCTCATGCACACACCGTACTGGGGAACAATTTTCCTCATTCACCAGCAGGGAAGCCCGGCCCCTCCTATCAAATGCCTCATCACCTGGGAAAACGGCAGAAGGTCTCCTGGGATGACTACTTCTCTCTTGATCCCTGCTGTTCCTATTGACTTTTCTATGTCTTTCTGTCTTTCTTAAAATCTCGCTATTTTCCTGTTGCTCTCTTTTTTCTCCTGGCTACTCTCCATAAGTCTCAGTTCCTAGTTCTCTGTTTTGGTTGAGTCCTCATTTCCCAGACTTTCTTAAATACATCAGGCATTATTTTCCTTTCTTGTCCAGCACCTGTGACCATTCCTTCCAAAAATCTATAATATCTGTAATAGGCTGAGTTCTACTGTATGTCTGAGTATCAGAACAAGCCTCACACTTCTCTAGCCCTTATAGAACCACTCCAGTCTTCTATAAAATGAGAAATAGTGTAGTACAGGGCAATCCAAACTCTTGGTTCAAATCCTGGCTCTAACCACTTTTACCTGTGACCTTAAGCAAGTCATATATCTTCTATGGGACTTAGTTGCTTGGTCTATAAAATGAGGGCAGGTAGACTAAAGACCCCTTTAGTTCTAATTCTTTGAGGGTAGATTAATTTTAAAAAATCCATCATTTTACTCTCAGGGCTTGACACATAGTAGGCACTTAAAAAATGCTTAGAGATTAATTAATATACTAGAATGTCAGAGCTGGAAAAAGTGATAGAGACCATCAAGTTCAACCTTGCCACTTTCAGGAAGGGAAGAAACCCTTCCCAGCAAAATTGGTCCAACCCTATCATTTTTTAGGAAGGAAAGAAGTCTTTCTCAGAAAGGTTAGCAGACAGTAATCCTGATACAGACTCTTCGTGTCTTTCAGTGCTCCATTTCTGGGGTGTGAAGCAGGGTAGGAGAAGATTTGAAGTAGAACAAGGAAAAGGCATGGTTTGAGCCCTTAATTAAATTTAAATTGTTCTGAAAAACATTCAGTGGATCCTTATGGGGCCACTTAATTTCCCATTCAGCTCTATTCCTCACTTTCTGAACTTCAAAACCATACCTCAGTTGCTTTTTCCTACTGGAAGTACCCTCAGTGGAACTTCCTTGTCCTGAGACATCAATCATCCTTATGGCCTTCTTATTCTGGAATATGCCATGCTTGGCTCTCTTCTCCCACTGGTTAGTTCCTCCAGGGTGCTCCACTTTGTAGAGGGATACAGGCTGGCTAGCCTTCATTCTCTTCCTGGCTCTGATCTTAACTTTCTGGACTTCAAAACCAAGTCTCTACTGATCATCATGGAACTCCCTTCAGTATCTGTGGCCTTCTCATCCTGTAATATCCCTCTCCCTTTCTCCCATGGGTGAGTTCCACCGAGGCTTCCATTTTGTGGAGGTACCCAAGCTGGGCAGCCTTCATTCCTCTCCTGCTTCTGCTCTTTACTTTTTAAACTTCAAAACCATGTCCTTGTACTGAGTCCCTTCATTTCTCTTTTTTGTTATTCCTTTACCTCCAACTTTTAAAGCCTCATTTGCATTCTCCTCACCCCTTCCATCATAAACTCCTTGAGGGCATCATCAACATCTTTCTTTTTGCCTATATTTATAGCCCCAGTGCTTAGCACAAGTCCTAGAACATAGTAAATACTTTTTTTTTTCTTTAGCATAGTAAATGCTTTTTTTCCTCCTATAGGATAATCCCAAATCAACAAGCATTCATTGTTTATTAGGGACAAGTCTCTCTCTCGGGCCCTGGGAACACAAAGGTAAAAAAGACATAAAATCCACTCAGAAAGAGCCTGTTGTCTATTCAAGGTGATACAATGTGTACATGGATCAGTGTAATCCAAGGCAAAGTATAATGGGGGATAGGAGGGATCCACCCAAAATGTGTTAGGTAAAGGAGAGCAGGGAGAAAGATGCTTCCCCTGGGAAGAAGAGGGAAGGATTGATAAAAGAGGCAGAGTCTGAACCAAGGTTTAAGGGGAAGGAAATATTTTATAAGAAAAGATGAAGAGATAATGCCTTCTAGCCTTCATGAGCATGGTTTTGTGCTCATGCACAGAGGCCACAGGTAGCAGCTTGAAATCAAGAAATAGTTAAGGGAAAAATCGAGTTTGGCTGGAATATAGCATGTATAAAGGGGCAAAGAACGAGGTTGGAAAGGAGGTAGGAGACAGACTGTGGACAGTCCTGATGCTGTCTCTATGGGCCTTTCCTGGTGTCCTCAGCTGTTGGGGGGATGTCCCCCCTCCTCCAAATTATGTTGTAATTATTTTGCATATGCTTATTCACTTACATGATGTACATAAATAGTAAGCATCTAGGTGATTCAGTGGATAGAATGATGGGCCTGGAGTCAGGAAGATTAGAATTCAGGTGTGGATGGAGATGCTTACTAGATTTGTGATCCTGGGCAAGTCACTTAACTATTATCTGCCTCAGTTTCCTTTTCTGTAAAATGGGGATATAATAATGCCAATTACCTCCCAGGGTTGTTGTGAGGATAAAATGTGATAATATTGCAAAGTCTTAAAGCAATATATTGTTATTGCTAAGTTGTTTTCAATTGTGTCCAACTCTTCACAACCCCATTTGGGGTTTTCTCAGCAAAGATGCTGGAGTGGTTTGCCATTTCCTTCTCTAGCTCATTTTACAGATGAGGAAACTGAGGAAAGTAGGGGTTAAGTGACTTGCCAAGGATCACACATAGAAGTGTCTGAGGTCAGATTTGAACTCAGGTCTTTCTGACTCCAGGCCCAGCACTCTATTCACCTAGCTGCCTAAACAACATATAAATGCTAGCTCTTGTTGTTATTATTATTATTTTGTCTTTGCCATTAGAATGTGAGCTTCTATTTTTTCTTCATATCCTCAGCACCTAACATGATGGCTAGGCCATAAGAGATGCTTAGTAAATTCTTAATTAATTGATCATATAATAGGTAATAGGGAATCACTGAATGTATTTGAGCAGAAAATTTAAGTGATCAGACCTGAGAATGTGGAAGATTACTTTGGTGGTTGTGTGTGAGATGGACTAATGAGGGGGATCTACTGAGTGAATGAATGAATAAGGATTTGTTAACCACTTTTTATGTGTCAAATGCTGTGATAAGAGCTTGGGATATGAATGGAAAAAAAGCTAGACAGTTCTGGTCCTTGAGGTATTCATACTCCAACTGGGAGAATCAACTCAAAAAAGAAAGTTCAGCAGATATCAAGATCCAGAAATCCTAAGGCATGATAGCATGATGGATTGCAAAGTCCAGGAGCCCTATTCACATCTATAAGTCAGATGACAGTGCTGGGGTCTTCACAGTGCATAGAGGCAGTGTAGATGAAAAGGTCTGCAGGATCTCAGGATGAAATCACAGGGAAAATGAGAAGCCTCAACAATTCTCCATCTCAGCGTCTCAACAGTGACAATTAGGTGGCTATTGTTGTTCATCCTTTTTTTTTTTTTTGGTGAGGCAATTGGGGTTAAGTGACTTGCCCAGGGTCACACAGCTAGTAAATGTCATGTGTCTGAGACTGGATTTGAACTCACATCCTCTTGACTGCAAGGCCAGAGCTCTATCTACAGAGCCACCTAGCTGCCCCCATCCTTCATTTTTGAAGAGGATTGTTGAAACTGTGGGTGATATCTTGACCCAAGCATGAATTGAATTTAAGTGAAGCAGAGTTGCACAAAGTCATCAGCCTCACTCTCTCTTCCAGAATCAATGAAGTCCAATGGCAAAACAAAAGTCAGGACAACTGGCGACGGCTCAAGATGTAGCAGATGACCTTGGCATCTTTGATGCTTGACCAAGCTCTAAGCACTCCACAGAGCCTGTTTCAGCTACCTTCATGGCCATTGGGACAAATTGTTCTCATCTACCCACTCCACTGGGGGAAGTTTTCACATGCTTGGGGCAGACATCCCCTTGACTCGCCAATGGGTTCGAGGCCTGTTGATTACCCTCTTCCTGGTTTACCTCATTAGCTGAGATGGTTTTGCCAGGGTTTGGCTGCTGCACATGCTACAGCTTCTTGGAGCCACAGGTGAGAGCTGGGTGAAGGTGGACACCAAAGGTGGATGAGCAGCCCTGAAAAGTACTTGGCAAACCCTCATGCCAGAGGTGTTAGTCTTCCCTGAACACCCTCAGTGAATAGAGAGCCACCTAATCTACTTCCTGGAATCAAGAAGACCTAAGTTCAAATCCAGTCTCAGATAAAACCTGTGTAACACTGGGCAAGTCACTTAACACCTGTTTGCCTCGGTTTCCTCAATTATAAAATGAGGATAATAATAGGACCTACCTTACAGGGTTGTTATGAGGATCAAATGAGATAATGTTTGTAAAGCACTCAACATAGTGCCTGGAACATAGTAGGCACTATGTAAATGCTTATTCCCTTCATCTAAAGGAATAGAATTATTGACTTCCATATTAATCAAACTATATGAGTAGTTCAGTGGTACTGATCGATTCTGGGCAGCCCTGAACAGATGGGCTGAAGGAAGCCTCCATAGTAGGCTATTAAAATGGGCAAAGCCATAGGTGATGAATGACTGAACTAGGGTAATGACCCTAAGACTGTATTTCTCAGATACTCTCAAGGTAGTAATTTCCCAAAGTATGTTGCTTTACTCAGATTGTAGAACAAATAAACTTTCCTGGAATCTAGGAGGGAGTGGTGGATCATAGTACCCACCCCAAAGTCATTTGGGAGGGGTTGGGACAGTGAGGGGAGGAGATGTGTAGTAAGAGAGTTCTGGGCAGCTGTCACTTCCTAGCTACTTTTATGACCTTGGGCAAGACACATCTATTAAATGAGGAGGTTAGGCTAGGGGATTTCTAAGGTCCTTACTAGGTCAGTTTCTTTTGGTATCTAAGCATGGGGAAAGGGAAGAAGTAGGAAAGAAAAGAAGAAGGAGAAAAGGAAGGATTTTAATTAGAGGCAGGAAGGGAAAGAAGGAGATAGTTCCCCTGGGCATCAGGCTAAACACACTTTTCCTGAGAAGAATAAAATAGGCTGGCCTGATTTTGAATAATTAGGATAAGTTCAAGACTTGGGGAAAACTTTTCAATGCTTCCTTTTGGCTGTGAGAGAGGCAGTGTTGTACAGTGGGAAAGCTTTAGACTGGGAGGCAAGAAAGCTGGGTTCCACAGCAGAATCCCCCAAAACAAATACATTAAATGAAGTTGGACAACTCACTTCCCTTCTCCGGACCTTATTTTCATTGTCTGTAAACTCAGGAGGGTGGGATGCACAGTGCTCTGCACACTATAGGCATTTAGTACATGTTTATCGAATGGTAGTCAATAATGTCCCAAGCCCTCTCCAGTTTTAACAGTCTTGTTGATAAATATTTTGTAGTCCCTACAATAGCATTTAGGGTGCTAAACCATACCACAGAATTACAAAACTTGGGATTTGGAAGGGTCTCCAGCAGACACCCCATCCAATACATATCCCAAAGGAATCCATGTTGTAACTTACCTGATGAGTGGTTTCCCAGTCTCTGCTTGAAAACCTCCAATGAGGAGGAGCCCACCATGCTGCAGATAGCCCTTTCAACTAACGGATAGCTCTAATTGCTAGAAGTTTTTCTTGACATCAAGAATAGATTTGCCTTTTTTTTTCAATTTCTTACCCATTACTCCTTGCTGTGCTCTTTAAAGCTGAGTAGAACAAGTATAATTCTACTCCTCCTTATGACAGCCATTTAAATACTTGAAGAGCATTGTCACATCCCCCTTAAGGCTTTTCTTCTCTAAGGTAAACACCCTTATTTCTTTCAGTCAATCCTCATATAAAGGGGATTCAAAGTCCTTTACCATACCAATTGTCCCCTATAGCTTATCAAGGTCCTTCGTAAGCTCTGGCTCCTGGAATTGAAAGCAATATCCCAGATATATCTGACCAGGAATCATCAGGGCTATCACTTTTTTGTATTGTAGTACAAGCTATGCCTGTTAAGATCACATGAGATTTTTTTTGGCTGCCACATCAAATTGAGCTCACAGTCCATTAAAACCTCAGCTCTTTCTCAGTGAGGGGGTGAGGTGGGGAGGAGAGGGAGGAAGAGAGAATTTGGAACTCAAAATTTTAAAAATGAATGATAAAATTGTTTTTACATGTAACTGTGGAAAATAAAATACTAAATAAATACTATAAAGCATTAAAAAAAAAGAAAACCAGATCTTTTTAAGGAAAATTACTGTCTAACCATCTTCCCCACCTCCTACCCTACCCTTCTTATACCTATGAAGTTGATTTTTTTTAGAAGTCAGTTAAGAAACACTCAGAGAGGGACAGAATGAGGGAGTTGGGGTGGCTTGATGCAGCCCCTTACCATGTCTTTATAGTACTCTTTTTGGTGCCACTCCCCACCCCCAACATGCACTAGAACTTCTCTTGGAGTCCTCAGAGAAGCAGTTACTACTTACTCTTAGGGTTCTAGGGGTTAGTAATCCTGGGGAAGCTGTGCTTCTATCACTGTTGCTCCTTAACCCACATTAGTGTGCTCCCCATTAACAATCAGACAGCCAGAATTAATTAGCTTTTACATAAAGAATTTACTCAAATGGCATAGCAAAAGCAATTGATACAAAACATTCACTCTGACCTGGACACAGGACAGCTTCTCTTCCCCCAACCAATTCTCAGGAAGAAACTTCAAAGTATTCCTACTTTATTTGCTATCAGAAAAGAGAGAACTTAATTTTTTTTTTCTGTTCCGTTGGCTCAAAAATCCCTGAGGATCCCACAAGAAGAGCATTCCCTGGACATTTAGAGGGTCTTTGGATTTGGAGGATTTAAAGCATAGTGATCACCTAGGCAAAATCCTTACTCTACAAAAGAGTGCCAGAGACCCAGACCTGTCTGTGAGCTAACTAAGCAGTCAAGCCAGAATTTGAACCCTGGTTGTCTGACTTTAAATCCAATTCTTTCTCTTGATATCAGGTTAAGTTAATATCTCTTCCTCCTGAGAGAACTGTCTCAATATGACCCAATCTAGGCAATTGAGAGGAGTTCAAATGGCCAATTCAACTTGGCAGCATGATGTAGTGGAAAGAATGCTGAATTTGGAGTCAAAGAACTACTGGTGTGGTCTTAGGCAAATCATAACCCCTCTGGGCTTTGTTTTTATCAGGTATAACTTACAGAGTCCAGTGGAAGGTAGTCAGGATGGTAAAGGGCCAACATTAGGAGCTGGATTTAATGGATTTAATGACCTCTAGGCCCCCCCTTTCAGTTCTAAATAGATGATTTTATAATTCAATTGTTAAAAATTATGGAAGAGGTAGGCACATTTAATCTGTCCATAGAAATGGAGGAAAAAAGTCACCAGATCTACCTCTTTCCCTCTAATATTACTTATGTGCCTCCTTGAGGTTTTTCAAAGCCTCAAAACAGTTTGCATGGCCCCAGTGACAAGTGCTGAAAGAAAAAATGAAAAGTGTTATGCATGTTTATCTCCAGCCCCAGAGAGATTCAATTGAAATTTTAGACTGAGAGCTGGGGGGGACATACAGCTTGTACTCTGCAGAAGAGGTGAAAGGCATTTGCTCACCCTGACACAGCTAGGAGTGAGGACTGTGGACTTTTCTATGAGGTACTGGGGTGAGTAGGTAAAGATACTTGGTAGCTCCTGGATTATGTTATAGAAAGGTCAAGAGATAGAGCAAAGAATCAATGAGTCACAGCAGACTTCTAGGAGGCTGAACTCTAAGAGGCATTCAACTACAACACATCTCATTTTCATTTTTACTTCGATTTTTGAGTTTTCCAGGGAGTCTTCATTTCTTGACTAGCATGAGATTCTGTGGGATATTGTATTCTTTTGTGTATGGTGTGTTTTGTATGTGTGGGAGGGGAGGCAGATCTGAGATGCTCCTATTACTAGACTCTTTCCCTTGTTATTTACTTGGCTATTTGCCCTAATTAAGTGTTTTATTTTACTATTTGACTTCCAATTCCCGGTTTGTTGAGAGAGAATATAACTTGGAGGGGCTTGGAAGATTTGCATAATAATGGTTACTCAAAATACCCCATACTGAACATAAACAGATGTTCCAGAGTCAGGTGGGACCCTTACAGCCATTCCCTTTGCTATGATTGGGGTAAGATGCAGCTTTCAGATAAGATGATATTCTTGTTTCTAGAGTTTAGAGTCTAAGAGAAACTAGACGATAACCTTCTCTAGAAAGAATCATATAGCATCTTTCATTGTCATTATCACACTTGCCATTTATTTTCAGGACATTCTTTCACATAGCTAACCACAATCACTTCAGTTGTGTATTAACTATATTCTCTCTCTTTCCATTTGCTTTTTAATTTTTTTTACCCTTAGAAAGGACACTGGAGAGCAGCTGCTTCCCCTCCCCAATGTAATAACCCTTCATAATATGGATGATTGACATTAGTTGGTCAAGGAGAGACTGACTGTCCTGGTGTCAGTAGAAAACGTAGCAATGATTGTTTTTCTCTGAGCTTCTTTTCCATTCAGAGACAAAGGAAAACTCAGAGATATCTGTGACTGCACACAGACAGCTGGCTTTGGGTTAATTAAAATGAACCTGGGGGATCTTGGTCTGTAGTTCAGAGGAAGAAAGAGAAATTCCTCCTCAGCTACAAATGACAAAACCCTGAAGAGGTCCATTTCAGAGAAGCCCCCGCCAAGAGAGAGAACCTTATAGAGACCTGTTTTTAATAGCCTGGAGCAGAGAGTTTGTCTCATTATGGAGGCTAGAGGATGGAAGGCAAAAAGTAAGCAAAAACCTTGCAGAAAGGTGGGAGGGGGGAATAAGGAGGGTGGAGACTTCAGAAGAAATGATGAGGTGGGGGAAGGGCAGCTATATAGAGGATGCAGCCACCACAGATTTGACTTGACCAAAGAGAGGAGTGACTTGGATGGAATTAATTGGGAACTTAGGCTGGGTGAGGATAGGGAAGGGATACAGTTTTCCCTCAGGCTTGAAAATCCCAGGGCACAGGGGGCAAGGTGGGGGTAGGAATAGAGTGCAGAAATTATAAATCTTCAGTAACCAGAGGGAGAGAAAGACTTGAGGCACACATGGTCATAGTATATTCCCTTTAACTAATCAGGGCACTTTCAGCCCTATGTGATCACATAGGTAGGTAGTGCCAAAGCCAGTACTCGAACCCAGGGATCCTTCATCTGAGCTCAGTTTTTTCTACCATATAACATGCTTCTTCTAACATACAGGGGTCACATCGTTAAGACACATTTGACCATAAAAACAAGGACATAACAAATCACTGTGGGGCTGAATATTAACAAACGGGTCTGTGCATCAAAGGTGGAATGTGGGCACAGGAGAGATAGTGGTATTAGCATTTGGACAAGGTCAGTCTTGAAAGACGGATGACATTGGAGGAGTTATTTAGTGCTGAACAAAGAGAAAACATTTATGTAGTGTAGGACCATTGAATCATAGATTTAGCACTAGAAGGGAACTCAAAGGTTCTATAATCTAAGCCTCTCATTACACAGATGAAGAAACTGAGTCCTAAGGAGATTAAGTGACTTACTTAAGGTCACAGGAATTAGTGAATGAAAAATTATCTATTAAGTATTTACTTACTATGAGTCAGACACTGTACTAAATGTTGGGAATACAAATATAAAAGAGAGATAGTCCTTGACTTTAAGAAACTTACATTCTAATAAGGGAAGGCAACACATATAAGGGATTGGTGGTAAGGTAAGGGAGTTTTGGCCTGGAGAATCACAAGAGTAGCAAGTTGGTATGTGGTGCAGTCAATCAACAGACTATTTCCAAAAACTATTGTTCTATTGATGTGAGCAGCAGATAGATGGCAAGATAGCCTGGATGAGTGTCTGGATTGGATGTGGGCCAGCTTGATATAGTGGGCTAGTTGGCACTGAAGATGGCTGAATCTGAGGGTAAATATAAGGGGCTTAATTTTCCCTGAAACAGAGGGCATGGATTCTGGAGGTCTGAGGTGCATAGATCCAAGTTTGGTGTGAAGGTTGCCCCTGTAGATGGAATGGGAGATTATAGAGGGGGGAGATTGTTTTACATATGGCAGTCTACATCAGTCACCCTGACCTCCAATTAGAGTTGCTTTAGAGCAGGAACCATCTTTTTTTTTTTCTTTAGTATTTTATTTTTCCCTGTTTATGTGCAAAACTGATTTTTAACATTCTTTTAAAAAATTTTTGAGTTCCAGATTCTCTTCCTCTCCCCTCCCCCCACATTGAGAAGACAATTTTATCTAAGTTATAAATATGTGCAGTCATACAAAACATTTCCATATTAGTCAATTTGTGAAAGAAAACTCAGACCAAAAAAAAAGCCAAGAGAAATAAAGTTAAAAAAAAAGTTTGCTTTAATCTGTATTCAGGCTCCATCAGTTCTTTCTCTGAGGATGGATAGCATTTTTCATCATAAGTCCTTCATAATTGTCTTGCATCACTGTTTTGCTGAGAGTAGCTAAGTCATTCACAGTTGATCATCATATAGTATTGCTATTACTATGTACAATATTCTGGGTCTGCTCATTTCACTTTGCATCAATTCATGTAAGTCTTTCCAGCTCTTTCTGAGAACATTTGAGCAGGGACTACCTTTTACCTTTCTTTGTATCCCCAGTGCAATGCCTACTGACTTACTGTCTGTCCTTTGTTCCAGATTTCTGCTTTTATTAAACTCTCTCTCTCTCTCTCTCTCTCTCTCTCTCTCTCTCTCTCTCTTTCTCTCTCTCTGTCTTTCCACTCAAACTTTTTCACTCATTTAAGTTACTCTTATTCCAGGAAAATGAATCCCTAGCCTAAGAGGCAAGGAGAGTTAAAGCCTTGAGTTCTTTTGTCTCCTTCCCCTTTTTCCAAAATGCCCAAGTTTCATTGGGGTCCTTCACTTGGGTTTCTTCTCCTTAGTCACTCAGATCATTTGACAATGTCCATTGTCTCTCCCTAACCCTCTCTGGGCTGTCCTTTGTCCTGTCCTTTGTTCTTGCCACGCCAAGCTTAGAATACACTACCCCCTTGATGTTTTGTTGAAATCCTTCCCTTTTTATGTTCCAAGTCAGATGTCACCTCTTCCTTAAAGTTTTCCCCCTATCCTACCTTGAATCATACTGACATATTTGGTATCTGATTTAATTTGATAAGTTTTTATTAAGGTAACCAACCATGTATCGGGAAATGTGCAAAGAAGTGGTGATACAAACACAAATATGAAATAGTTCCTTCCCTCATGGTGTTTACACGCTACTGGGGAATACAAATATAAAGGGTGCTTTGGTCTACTGGGGGATACAAGTATAATGGGTGCTTTGGAACATCCCCAAATAACCTAATTTGGAGGCACCCTGCTGGGGAGAAAATATTTTGTGTTCCTCTGTCTTATAGATACGACCAGCATTGTCAATTGGCTGCATAGCTGGAACAGGATGCATCTTTAAGAACTGCCAGACTAGGATACTCTCTCTCTTTCCTGGAGGGGTGTCCAGAGGAGGTGAAGGTCATGTCCACCCATGTGCAGACGCCATGAACTAAATAAGGGAATACAAAACATCAAACACAAAAATGAAGGTGATGTAAAAATAAAAGATATCGATTTTTAAAAATGTAGAATGCCTTTTCCCAGATGCAGGGTGCCTCCCTAGGTAGTCTGAGTGTGCTCCAAAGCCTCCAGACTCATACCTCATTCCCTCAATCAGGCTCTCTTGGCCTTCTAAGATGACAAGTGGCTAATGTGAAAAACCTGCTAAGGGGAGGTTACAGGAACTCCTCAGGGTCCTACACCCAGTGAATATACAATACATTGGCATCATAATAAAGGATTTTGGAGACCTTGAAATAATATGATAAAATCAACTCTCTCTATATAGATATAGATATAGATAGATATAGATATAGATATAGATATAGATATAGATATAGATATAGA
>NW_020954589.1:1664469-1665395 GCF_900497805.2 Vombatus ursinus
ATAGATATAGATATAGATATAGATATAGATATAGATATAGATATAGATATAGATATAGATATAGATATAGGTAGATAAAGACTTCCATGAACTGTTGCAAAGTGAAATAAGCAGAACCAAGGAAACAATATAAAAATTACTTCAAAATGTAAATGGAAACGACAATAAACTGAATGAGGTATGATTATAATGATTAGGCTGGGACTCACAGAAGAGATGAGAAAAATGAGCTTTCCTCAACTATTTATGGCTATCAGATTTCATTGATGTTTTGGTCAGTTTTGCTGAACTACTTAGTTTTCTTTCTCTTTCTTTTTTATTCTTTGCTACATAGCTTCTAAGAAGGGTAGGGGGAAGGATATGTTTGGAAATAAAGTGAAATAAGAACAAAAGATGTCAATTTAAAAAAAAAAACCTTACCCTGGTACCCTCAAAAGATTGTTATGAGGAAAGTACAGCAAAGCTGGAGCTGACTACCCTTCACCTTACTCTTTTCCAAGCCATTCCAGAGTCTTCATGGACGCCTAGAGAGTTCCAGTCAGAGTTGTCATTAAGAGATGATTTCTTCCTCTTTCCCCAACCCTTGAACTCCTTTCCTGTCAATGCTCCCCTAGCCTTTTCCTCTCCTGATTCTATACCGATTCGTCCATCCTAAATCCTGGATTTAGGGAACCCAGAATCTCTGTTCCACTCTGACCTTTAGGCCCTCCTCTTTTCCAAGTCATAGTAGACTTATCCTCACCAAGATCCCCACCCTGTAAGGAACAAAGTCTGATGCATACTAAGGGCCCCTTGGACTTTGCCATCCACCCTGATGATAGGACCTTATGTGTCTTATCTTCTCCAATTAAAGTCTTTGAGAATAGAGACTGTTTTCTATTTCTTCTTCTTCTTCTCCTTCTCCTTCTTCTCTTTCTTCTCCTTCT
>NW_020954589.1:1665405-1701023 GCF_900497805.2 Vombatus ursinus
CCAGGGCTTATCACAGTGCTTGGCACGTATTAAGTATATAATAAATGCTTTTTCTTACATTCATGTCATCTAGGTATTAATGCACATTTATTAAATTGAATTGAATTTGTAAATGATGAAGTCCTATCTCAACCTCGGTTTCATTTGGACAATAAGGAGGTTGAACCCAACGACCTTTGAGGTCCTTTGCCAGCTCTAAATCCCATGAT
The DNA here is from genome assembly GCF_900497805.2 of Vombatus ursinus. NCBI lineage: Eukaryota > Metazoa > Chordata > Mammalia > Diprotodontia > Vombatidae > Vombatus > Vombatus ursinus. The sequence continues at coordinate 1,665,615 of NW_020954589.1, forward strand.
CCTGTGACCCTGTTGTCCTAAGCAGTATATAATTGTGAGCTTCTATTTAGGTGACACAAATGTTCCTCTGGCAATATTGTAAGTTACAGAACACTTTGCTAAAGAACTGTAATTGAAGGTGACCCAAAGGGCAATGGAAAGCTACAGGCTGGGGATAATCAGGGTGTTTATCTTTTTCTCACGCAAGAGTCCTTGCTGGTAAAAACCAACCATTCCTCATGCACAAGTCCTTGTTGGTAAGGACAACGAGGACTTGTGCATGAAGAGTGGTATAAAGACATGTCATCCAGGCTGTGTAGGATCAGAAAAAGCTGGTGAGCCACTCCTATAGCAACAGCGAAACATTTCAAATAGATAAACTGAGGACTGTACCAGTATCCATGAAATATCAAGAGACTTCAAGAAAGGGTTCCTGCATTTGGAGCATATCCCCTTGAGGGAAAATTGTAGAGGCCTACAGATAAATGTCAGTGGGAGGCAGTAAAAGACACTGAAGCATAGTGGTTAGAAAGCCAATCTCAGAGTCACAACAGCCTGGTTCATGTCAATGGGTGCACTGGTAAATATTTAACATCTGACTCTCTGAAAACACATGCTTTTAAGTTTAATTTGCATTACTAACATTTTCCCCATCACTTTCTTAGGTTTAGACAATCAACTAAATGGTAAATCAAGCTTTGCTTTGTAGCATTTGTCAGTTTCCAAGGTGTAAATGCTTCCACTGAAGATTTAACAGTTCACTGCCTCAAACCTATAAGAGGTTTGACTCCTGCACACCCCTGATTGATGGTCCTACCTCTGACATATTCTGAATCTATGGCCTGAACCCTGGACAAGTCACTTAACTTCTCAGTGGCCTAGGCTACTGTCATGGAAGAATGTGAGTTATAGAACAGTTGCTAAGGGCATTAGCAGAGGGAATTTTGCTCACAGGAAGCTTCTTATGTTAAAGATATAAGAGATCTGGACCAAAAAAAAAAGAACGAATAGTGCAACAAGAGGGGTTGTGAATGGGTTGCAATATGCTGTGGTGGAGGAGTATTCACACCACTGAGGTCATAAAACCTATAATGAAGTCCCATCAAAGTGTACCTACTTGTCTGTTTTTAGCCTGGCACTTCCTCCTCAGAAATGTCCAAGATCTTTGGGAAATCAAGGAATGAGGTAATTTCATTATTTGAACTCACAGCCTGGTATAGGCTTCCATTTTTTTCTTCTTCTAAGAATCACCATAGTATTCAGATATTCATCAAAGATGAGACTTAGACCCCAAAGGGTCCTCCAAGATCACCTAGTCCAAACACCTCATTTTATAGAGGAAACTGAGGTGCAGAGAGAAAAATAACTTGCCTCATACCACATAGATATTAAGTAGTAGAGGTTTTCCTCTATTCCCTTGGGATTTCATCCTGACTCTGTGTGTATATATATGTGTGCATTTTTGTGTGTGTGTGTGTGTGTGTGAGTGTGTGTGTGTGTGTGTGTGTGTGTGTGTGTGTGTGTGTGTGTTGGGGGATGGGGCAGAGAAAGTTATTTCTGGTACATTTACTTATATCCCATTGGTCCCTCCTCCTCCTCATGCCATTAGATAAAGAATTCTACTCTAATCCACAGGTTTAAGAAATCCCTTGTTTCACTTCCTTTTCTTTTGGTCAGCTGACTTTGTAATGGGAATATAGATATGGGCAGAGGTATGCTGATAAATGTTCCACAAGAGACTCTTTGAAAAGCATGGCATACTTTTAAGTCTAATTTGCATCATTAACATTTTCTCCATTACTCTTTTAAGTTGAAACTATCAAAACAATAAATCATGCCCTGATTTGTAACATTTGTTGATTCCTGAGGTGTAAATGTGCATACAATATATTTAACAGTCTAACAATTGGTTCTGGATGATTTGAGCTGGTTCCAGTGTGCCCTTGGGTATGGGTCCCGTTGACAGATTGTATGCTATCCAAAAGAACCATATTAGCTAAGAACAAAGCTAAACTCATCATTAGTAGACTGGCTAGTCAAGCAATGAATTCTTTGGCCATGGTAACTAATGAAGCAAAGGCAAATACAAAATGTCCCCGAGCACCATGCGTTAGTGGGAGGACTTGGATTAGAGTACAGAGAATAATAAGGCATGGCTGGGCTATGTGGATGAAGATCAATGAAATCATCGAGGATATGCATGCATGAGTGCATGTGTGTGCATATGTGCATATGTGCATGTGCATGCATGTGTGTGTGTGTGCATATGTGTGCTGAATACTACAAAGTGGCTTGTTTATATCAAATAAATTGAAAAGTCTACACTCATAAAGTAGCTTGAAAAAAGGTTTGGGCATGTCATAATATATCTATATATCTATATATCTATAGATATATATATATTTTTTGAGGCAATTGGGGTTAAGTGACTTGCCCAGGGTCACACAGCTAGTAAGTGTCAAGTGTTTGTTCTGAGGCCGGATTTGAACTCAGGTCCTCTTGACTTCAGGGTCCTAGCTGCCCCCATAACATTTTCTACTGAGTTAAATAAAGCCCATTCTCTGTTTGATGTTTTGCTACCACAGTGATTTCCTTTTTCTGTATAAATGTACACTTACCTAAAGAAAAAAACCTGGATGGGGAAAAGGGGATGAATATCTATGATTTCTAGCTACCATAGATCCCCTAGATTTTTATAGATCTAGGGTTGGAAGGGACTTCAGTGGTCATCTAGTCCAGTTTCTTCATTAGCAGATGAGGGATCTGACTTGCCCAGGGCCATGAGGTATTAAATACCAGAGAATGAGTTTCAGTATATTTAATTCAGTACATAGGCTCAGTTTCAAACAAATTCCTCTGATGCCAGAGCCTGGGTTCTTTCCACCATAATATGCTGCTGGAATGGATCTGAGTGACCACTGTGTCTAGGTTCCTCATTTTATAGATGAGGAAATTGAGATTCAGAAAGATGAAATGAATTACCCAATATCACACAGGTTACTACCTGTGTAGGTGGTGAAACTGGAATATGAATCTAAATCAATTTAATTCTTATACAGAGAAACAGTGTGGTACACTGGAAAGAATATTTAGTATCAGAGGACCTTAGGTAGAATCCCAGTTCTGCTATTTAATGCTTTTATAACACTGGGAAAATAATTTCTCTTCTCTGAACCTCAGTTTCCTTATTTGTAAAAGGAGGGCATTCATATTAGATAAATTCCAAGTTCTCTCCTACTTCTAAATCTATTTTCCTCTTCCCCTCTCTTTATAAGCAAACCTTTAAAACATTGTTATTGTATACAGTGTGTGGTGACAAGTGCTTCAGAGGGAAAGAAGGAAGTGTTTCCTAGGAAAAGACCTTGGAGATAGTGACCATGGCAGAAGGAATGGGGAGGAGGGAATGAGGCCAAGTAGCAGGAGCCATACCGTGTGTTGGATCTTTGAATCTCTTTTACTGAGGCTGCTGAGGGATTTTGGAAGATCCTAGATGTTGTACTCTTTACACTGGTGTTCAGTGACTGGGGAGGCTTAGTAAGATATAGAAGGGTAAAGTCTTGAGGCTTAAAGTCCCCTGGACCACTTCTGATGGTTCATGTTCTAGGAAATAGATTGCAAGTTATTGAGGCCTCATGGATAAGAGTTGATTCCTCTCTTCCTTACATAGCCCTAAAGCTCCCTAGTCACTGAGGCAAAGGGGTAGGATTGATTCCTTCTTCTCCTACAGCTATATAGGTTGCATCTTTTTTTTTTTTTTTTTTTTTTAGTGATTTTGTTCCCATTCCAACCTTGCTATTGAGAAAAGATCTAGAATGTCAGTGCTGGAAGTCATCTTTTAGAAATCATTTTACAAGTAAAGAAACTGAGGTACAGAAAGAAAAGTGATTTGCCTTAGGTAATCTTGTAAGTTGATAGCAGAGATGTGGGTATTAGTTTACACTAGGTCTCACAAAAGAGGTTCCTGGCTTCATTGTAGCCCGACCTCAGCTGCACAATGAGGAGGAGAGAAGCATGGTGATATCTGCTCCTGGTTGGAACAGGAGCAGACTCACTGGCTCTGCGTCCAGGACTTGGAGGCCATCACAGCCATGCCTAGTTTGTGGACAGATCTATTTTAGAATGCTGAAGATGAGGAGGATCTTAAAGATGACCAGTTCTATTCTTTCATCTTATTCATCTTGCCTGTACAGTGCAAAAAAAAAATGCAAGGAAGTAAATAAATAAATAAGATCAACTATTATTTAGAATTGATGCTTCAAGAATCCTTGATTTTGTTTTTGTGGTTACCTTCTCCATCAATGCAGATCATTATATATTTATATATAGTTATAATTGGAATTTATATAACACATTAAGGTTTGCAAAGTGTTTTGCATATATCATCTCATTTGAGCTTCACAATAACCCTATAAGGTAAGTACTATCATTTCCCCTATTTTTACAGATGAGTAAACAGCTATTTTCTGAAGTTAAATTCTAAAGAAATTTTTGACTCCAAGATGAGTGCTTTACCCACAGTTGGTGGCACAATGGATACAGTATTAGTCTCAGAATCAGGAAGACCTGAGTTCAGATTCAGCCTGGACCACTTACCCTGGGCAAGTCACTTAACCTCTGCTCACTCCAGTTTTCTCAACTATAAAATGGGGATAAGAATACTATCTACCTTGCAGAGTTGTTGAGTGGATCAAATAAGATAATATTTGTATAGTGCTTAGAACATCCTGGCACATTGTTGTTGTTGTTCATTCTTCATTCTCAAAGAGGAGCAGTGACACCAGCAGGGTGATGTCTTGATTGCAAGAGAATTGGATTTAAGTGAGGCAGAGCTATCCTGGCACACAGTAGAAACTATGTAAATAAATACTTATTTCCTACCACCCGCCCCAACCTGGTTGCCTTACCTTAGAAGATTGTTGTTATGAATGGTTGTGGTGGAAATTTTAATTACACTATAGCTGACTTGGTATTGAGATTATTTATTTCAGCCAGTTAGTACTCAGAAGACAGACACCTTTGGCCACCAGTCCCATTCTGAGCTCTATATAACCTGTCAAAGCTTGTTCTGTACTGGCATACACTGGGAGAAGCCAAGGTCACCTCCATGTCTTGACGAAGCATCAGAGGAATACTTTAGTGGAGGCATTCAGTATCATGTAGATTAAAGAAATACCCATTTGTCCAACTGAATTCAATCTTTTATCTAATTTGTTACTGAATTCTGTTCAAAACAGTGAGCGTGCTGAGACTAAGTCTTACAATCCCCCCATGTCGGGAAGGAGCTCTAATCACTCTGATCCTTCACTAGGCTCTTTTGGCCAACACGGAGGCACATAAATAACCCTGCTATCCAGGCACAGAGGAAAGTAGGATATATTAATTTAAATGAGTTTATTGGGGGATCACTGGGGAAAGACTTGTTCATTATTCATTCTCTTGTCCTGGTGTTTAATTTACAGTATTCCCCCCCCCCCCACTTTTTGTTTTGGGCTTATTTGATACCAGGGAATAAGTTTCCTGATGTTACGGTTATTATTTTAATTTATTATTTATTAAGCATTGACTCAATATAACACATGCATAGTGAAAGAGAGACATGAACCTTTCCCAAAGGAATGGAAATTCTGACAATAATAGTCAGTTGGAAAACATTGCTCAGATCAGATCTTTCGGCTAATCATTTTGAGGTCCTTTGGCAATGACTGAAGTCTTTCTAGTAGAATTCATTTTCTGGAAGAATTTAATGAAATAATGGAAAGGACAAGAGATTTCAGGGGACTATATTTTTTTTTAATTTGCATTTCTGTAGTACTTTAAGGTTAACAAAAGACTTTCCTCACAACAACTATGTGCATGAAGATATGTAGGTACTTTTATGCCCATTTTTCAGATGATGAAATCAAGTCTTAGAAAGGTAAAGTGATTTGTCTATAGTCACACAGTTAGCAAGAGGCAGAGGCAGAAGATCTGAAATCAAATACTCTCTTCACTATTCCACGTTTCATTTTGGGTGTCCTTAAATATTGGAGGATTCAGCCAGCCTTTCTTAGCTATCTTTAAGGTCTCTTCCAACTCATTTATTCTCTATTCTGTAACTTTATCATCCTCTGGGTTGATTGATTATTGAGGGGTGTGTGCTTTTCCGAAACTGGAAAATACAAAAAAAATTATAGCAATATAAAAGGATGGAGATTTGGAGAATGAAACTGAGATAGAACAAAGCAATGTACTATGGAACCTCCCCTCTTGCCCCTTCCCCCAAATTCTTTTTTCCCTTTCATGGGATAATAGATTTACATCTGGAAGGGCCCTCAGTGGTCATCAAGTTTTACCCAGTCAATTTACATATAAGGAAACTAAGGTACATGTAGAGAATCATCCAGAATTACACAGGTAAGAGTCATCAGAGGTGGGATTTGAACCTAGGCTCTCCCATTCTAGAGCCTATTTTTCCACTGATGATGGTAATACTGATGGTGATCATAGAATCAAAGCAGCTCCTATTTTGACAGGACTTTTGAAGCAATCTAGTCCAACACCAAACTGAACATGAATTTTCTTAACAATGTCTTTGACAAGCAGGCATTCAGCTTGTGCTTGAATACTTCTAATGATTGCTCTTCTGGGGCAACTCATTTGCAGATGATGGTGGTAGTACTGTTGATTATGATAATGATGGTGATTATATTGTGATGATTTTTAGAGGGGATTATGAGAGTGTCAGAGTTGATTATGGTGGTAATGTCAGTAGTACCAGCGATGAGGAATATTGGATGAGATGATAGTGGTGAAAATCATGGTGATAATGATGGTTATATAGCTATAAAGGATAGGAATACTTTGGGGGCAATACAGTGTCACCTCTGTTGATGGTCTTTCTCCTCTGCTTATTAAGAAAACAGGTAGGTAGTGCAATCGATAAAATGTTGAGCCTGGAGTCAGGAAGGCCTGAGTTCAAATTTGCTGTATGATTCTGGACAAGTTACTTAAATCTCTGTTTGCCTCAGTTTGCTCAGGAGTAAAATTGGTATAATAATGGCACCTCCCTTTCAAGGTTGTTTTGAGGATCAAATGAGATAATATTTGTAAAGTGCTTAGCACAGCACCTGGTGCATTGTAGGTACTTCATTAATATTTGTTTTCTTTCTTCTTTTCTCCTTCCCTTCCTTTCTTTCTTCTTTCCTTCTTCCTCTTCCCCTAAAGTCCCAAATATAGACTAGATTCCAACTGATCCTGGAAGGCCTTGGATGCAGCTCACGTACTGCTAGAATTGAAGTTAAGTAACTGATTTTAATGCAAATGAACCCACTAAGGAAGACACCATAAGAGCAAAGTTCTTCCAAAGCCTGTTCATATGCTGAGCAGGAGGTATAATTATCAAAATCTTTCAGTACCGTTAAAGAAATTATGTGCAGGGATAGCCACCAATGGTATCAATGGCATTGAATAAAAAGAGGGAGAAAGTGTTGGGTAAATCAGGGATCTGTGTTAACAGAGGAAGAATAAGATGTACGAGGCAGGAAAGCCAGAGACAGGACCTGCTATTATAAGGGGCACCTGCCATGAGGGCCAGAGCCAGACTAGCCATTTGCTACTGCTGCTTGTGTGTATGATGACAGGTGCTTGATTCAGGCAGATGGTGGTAGGGTGAGGGAGGGAGGGTTTGGGAGCAGGAGGAGAGAGGCTGCCAAATGAGGACAGACTAAAAGGATCAAAACTATTCAGTCTTGAAAGATGAAGACTGAGAAGGGATAGAGATCAAAGCGTGTGTACTCATGGTGGGGATGGATGGAGGTTGCTGCATCTGACCTCTCAAAACACACCCTGAGGGTGACAGGAATTCTCAAAATAAGAGCTGTATCAGAAATGGAGCAGAAGAGATTTCTGAAAGGCCTCCTTCACTCCACTCTTAAGGGAACACTGATCACCTGTCTTGCAGGAATGATACCAAGTGCTGCCATAAAATGCTAGGTGCCCTGGAGAGTATACCAACACAAACACTGCCAGCTGCCTCCCTGCCTATTAGCTCACTGGGGAAGATACAGCCATCGAGAAAGCTTCTCCTTTGAAGGCTCAGACAATGCAAGGCAAACTCCAGACCCAGGATCTTAATTCCCCTTTCATGAGAAATCTAAGCCATCTAAAAACATCCTTTCTTTCTCTTTCTTTCTTTCTTGCTTGCTTGCTTTCTTTCTTTCTTTCTTTCTTCCTTCCTTCCTTCCTTCCTTCCTTCCTTCCTTCCAATAGACCAGCCAGCCTAATTTAATCTACCAGTACTAGTAACTACCCCTTTTTCCTCTTAAAATACTCCACTCTCACCTGTTGGGCATTCTTGTTATCCACCATCTTGGTGCTGAACTAGCCACATCATTCTGTCTCACTGTAGCCACTGGTTATGTGAGTTTACCCAATACTAGTGCTAACAGTGGGGTGAAAGTGGGTTTGCTTACCAAAATCTAGGATGCTAGAATAAAGCATTCTGCTCCTAAAACACTTAAAAGAAGGAATTTGGGGTTTCGGTTTCAGTAGAAAGCTCTGCTTTGCACAGTTACCTGGAAGGGCAGTGGAGATTGAAACCATAACCAGACGCAAGAAGGGTGTATATAAATTTACACAGGGACATTAAAGCATATCTGTAACCTCCAGAATCAGATGTCATTGAAATTAACTTTCAACACTTCTCACTTTGAGGGAAGTAGGGGCAAGTGTTATTATACCCTTTTTACAGATGAGGAAAATAAGGTTTAGAGGTGATATGCCTTAGCCAAGCTCACATGACTAGTAAGCAGCAGAACTGGGATTTGGACACATATCTCCTGACTCCAAAGCTAGTATCCATTGCTCTCCAGGATAGATGAGGTGGGGCCAAGTGATGGAGATCCAGGGATCTGAGGCTGAGCAGTTTGGGTTGGCCTAATAGGAGGGATTTTATGTTTTCACTATGGCTTCAGGACTTAGAGTAGTAGAAAGGTGCTGGAGGGTCAGGTGACGTGCCCAAGCATGCACCAGGGCAGAATGAGGCCCTGGGGAATCCATTCTGTGGATATTTTATTAGCTCTTTGCCCCAGAGAGGTAAAAACTCACTAGATTTTAAAAGAAAACACCCAGTGTCCAATGAGCTTATTCTTGCTTTCTCTTCACCCCTCCTCTCTGTGTCACAATTTGCTTTAATCCTTTATCCTTTTTAATTTCTCAGCAAATCCAATTGACAACCTCTGGTCTCACAAAGAGTAGTAAGCAGTTTGTAATTTTAAAATCATAGTCAACAGTCACCTTCAGAGGAAACATGGTAACAACAGAGAAACCCTGCAGGGAAATGGAGGGAACTGGGACCTGAAAGGAAAGGAACATGAAATCAACCCATCAGTCAGAAAATCAATCAATCACCATTTCTTTTAAGGGGACTGGGACGGGAGGAGAGAGAGGAGAGAGAGAGAGAGAGAGAGAGAGAGAGAGAGAGAGAGAGAGAGAGAGAGAGAGAGAGAGAGAAACCCTTCCTTTAACCTCTAACCTTTCAAGGTCCTGAAAGGAGGGGGCTCTTTGTTACTTCTGCTCTCAGTATAAAACCTTTCTTCCCAGGCTGCTCGAAGCTTAAAACTTAAGGGTGGGAAATGACCTTGGTAATCATGTATGCCAACTACCTCAGAGAGGTAATACCAGATCTCATTCAACAAGCAGCTTTAAAGGGTATGTACTTTATGTTGTCTGTTAAATGGCATTGTAGAATGGGAAGGAATCCCAATACCCTAAGTCATGTTATGAGTTAGTGGTAGAGCTGGATTAGAACCTATAGCCCTTTTGCTACCATTTTAGGACTTTTTCTAGTTCATCAGCCTGGTTACTGAATTGGTCTTTGTGCTCCACTCTCTAGATCACTATGAATACCTATCTTGGTGCAGGGATCTCTACCTGGACACCAACCAGGAGATCCGATGATTGACCAGATTGGATTGGATGGGATAGTTGAATTCCCTGGGCAATCACAAACCAAATCCATCCTGTCCAGCTTGATATTGGGACCTGATCAAGGTCTTTCCCCTACATAATAGTATTTAGAGCAGAAAAGAGTCTGAGAGCTAATCTAATCCTCCCCTGGCTACATTTATCAGATGAGGAAACTGAACCTCAGAGTGGATAAAAGTGATTTGCCCCAAGTCACAAAGGAAGCAAGTGGTAGAAGCAGGGTTTGAAGTCAGGTCTTCTGACTTGAAATCTAGTACCATCATGCTGAGCTGGTAGGCCATGTTATGGATAGAGTGCTGGCCCTGGAGTCAGGAAGATGAGTCTTCCTGAGTTCAAATTTGGCCTCAGACACTGACTAGTAGTGTGACTCTAGGTAAGTCACTCAACTTTGTATGCCACAGTTTCCTCATCTGTAAAATGAGCTGGAGGAGGAAATGGCAAACCACTCTAGCGTCTTTGTGGACAAAATGCAAACGGGATCTTGGAGAAATGAACTTGACTGAAATAATTGAACAAGAACCGATACACTAGGAAACGAACCAAATGGATATTGTCTAGCCACAAATAATTTTTCCACTGGTTATTGTGAAGCAAAATTGCATTAAAGTGTTAGTATCCACGTGATAAACAGTCAAATTATCTTTCCTGTAGTATTAACCAGCACTATCTCCAGTAATGAGGCTTCTTTTGATAATTTGCACCCTATTCGTTGCCATTCTCCAGACTTGTTACTGTCTTAAGATCATTAGGAGTTTGTCTCTGTGAATGTTTGGTTTTCCTGATTTATAAACATAGTCCTAGAATTAGTTCTATGGCTAGAAGACATTTAGTGCAATTGAAAGAACCAGTCAGTCTAGTGGCTTCTCTCATAGGTCAATTTAGGCCTAATAAAAGAAAAAAAAAACTTGGAAGGGAAACATTTGCTTTTTTAATTGACCGTAGATTTTCCTGGTGATAATTTGAACTAAAATAAGCAATTTCTCAAAGATTACATGGCTAAATCTAGTGGAGTGAGGAAAAGGATCCAGGAAATTCTGGATAACTGGATTAAAATAAATCAGTTTATTGGCTTCCCCAGAAAATCCAGCATAAGACAGAAAAAAGGCCAGAAAGATCATCTAGTCCAAGCTCCTTATTATACAGAGAAGAAAAGTAAAGGAGGAAGATGAGAGCATAGAGTAGCTTAGAGGATGCTCAGCCTTAGGGAACAGGAGACAGATTATAGTCTAACAAAAGTAACAGAGAAGGAACAGACAGGGAGGCAAAGAACTAGGAAAGAGTAATGTCACAGAAACCAAGGGGAGGGAGAGTATACAGGAGGAGAGAGTGGCGAACAGTGTCAAAAACTACAGAGAGGTCAAGGAAAAAGCCACTGAATTGAATTTTGTGTTGTTTTGACCTGAATTTTACAGTGGTGGAATGATTCCAGACAAATGACTTTACATTTCTGAGCCTCAGTTTCCTCATTTGTACAATGCAGGTAATGAATGAGTGAAAAGTCATTTATCAAGCACTTTAGTATGTGCCAGGCACTTTGCTAAGTATACTTTATACTGCTCACTGCATAAGATTGTTGTGAGGAAATCACTTTGTGACTTTAAAAATTTAAATTCTGACAAGATCCACACCAGAGATATTCCTAGAGGTTATTTCTTTTTTTTTCTTTTCTTAGTGAAGTTATTTTATTAAATCATGCACATCACATGTGTTAGTGCAAATAGTTTAATCTGTATTCCAGAAATTCTATTGTACTTTATATCTTTACAAAATAGATTTAAAATAATTATTTATTTTAAAAAATGTAATTCTGAAGTTTAGCATTTCCAAACAATATTTGGAATAACCTATATACAAGAGGTACAGAGTACCACTGGCATATGGGCATTCTGTGGGGGTTTCTTGCAACAGGAAAAATGGTGAAATGAACAAGGTAATATTTTCTACAAGTCATTTGTAGACTAATTCTTCCATAAATGTAATGGTTTTCCCAACAGCAAATCCTCAATAGCTTAAAATATAACCTTTAACTTATAAACAATGACCCCCAAAACCTCACAAGGCAAATTATATGCTAAACTCCTATTTAAGTATTTGCCTGTAGATTGCCATGGAGAATCCAAGCCAATTCATTTTCTCATCTCCATTTTCTAAAAAAACTTCCACTGCATTAATACTTCAGTATATTATAGAGATTTCTGTAAACTTTAATGACATAACTATCGAGCTACAAAAAACTGTAGCTCACTTTTTGACTTTGGTATTTAACTGATAAGATCCCAATTGAAGTAGTGCTTCCCATGAATGAAACTACTCAGTTTCAAAAAATGACAAAAATAAAAAACAAAGCCATTTGCATCCCTAACTTTAAGATTCCCTGGGTTTACAGAAATTCACCTCATCCAATAGATTGATTAGCTATAGATGTACTCCAAACTCTCATCATCAAGTTAAAGTAATAAAAGTTTATCTAAAGAAGACCTAGAGGTTCTTTCAAAGCTGCAAAGATTCCTATTCTCCTCCTCCTCCTCCATACGGAAGCTACAGGGGCTATGGATAGACATTTAATGTTTTCTTCCCTTTCCTTCTCTCCCTTCCCCTCCCTTTTCCTTCTTTCCATTCTATGCTCTCTCATATATTCATTCATATCATTATTTCAGGTCTTCCCCTACTGACCCAGAGAACAGAGGCTGAAAATGATTCTTCTTTCCCTCCTCAAATTTCTCAAAGAACTCTTCAGTTCTCCTTTGCACACCTTGCACTATCCCTCACATTTACTTCTGCATACATCTTGTCCCCTGCAGTAATTCAATTCAACAACAAACATTTGTTTGGCAGAGAGAGGCAGGAGAAAGTATAGTATAGTGCAGGGGAGGGGAACTTGTAGCCTCAAGGCCCATGTGGCTTTCTAGGTCCTTGGGTGAGGTCTTTCGCCTGAGTCTAAGTTTTACAGAACAAACCGTTTTATTAAGGGGATTTGTTCTGTGAAGTTTGGATTCCTTCAAAGGGCCACACTTGAGGACCTAGAGGGCCACATGTGGCCTCAAGTTCCTCACCCCTGGTATGGATGGAGAGTGGACCTTAAAACTCTTCTGGCCTTGGTTCAAATTTTAGCCATGTGCATACTGGCTATGTCACCCTGGATTTGTTACTTAACGTCTCAGCTCTAGGAAGTAATAAGAGATCTACCCCCTAACCATAATGTCATGGCACTGTAGTTACAAAGACAAAATGAAGAATGACCCTTGACTGCAGGCAGCTAACTGTATTCAACTCTAAGCCCCTATAGTCCCCTACAAATCTAAGCATGGTACCTTGAATAAAATGATAGTATTTGTAAAAACGCTTTAAGGTTTGCACAATGATTTACATATTTTTCATTTGATCCTTGCAAAAAACACTGGGGTGGGGGCAGCTAGGTGGCACAGTGGATAGAGCACCGACCCTGGATTCAGGAGGACCTGAGTTCAAATCCAGCATCAGACACTTAACACTTACTAGCTGTGTGACCCTGGGCAAGTCACTTAACCCCCATAGCCCAACAAAAAAAAAAAAAGAAAAAAGAAAAAAGAAAAAAGAAAAAAAAACACAGCAAAGTAGGTACTATTAATATCCCCATTTTACAGATGAGGAAACTGAGGTTTAGAAAAGTTAAATTCCTTGCCCAGGGTCATTGTCTAGTAAGTGTCTGAGAGAGGATTTTAATTCAGGTCTTCTTGACTCTAAATCCAATATCTATCCACCTAGCCACCTCTATAGTTTGTGATTAATAAATATTTAATTGTTTCTGAATTGATATTTCCTGGGGGTCCTCTTGCTCTGATACTTAATAACAAAGTAAGATCCATCGTACTGATGGAGAAATTGGTTCCTTGTAGTAGGGCAGGAGTTCAGAGTTGGCATTATTTCTCCTGGAAGTTTAAATGGATTATGAATTCTGAGAAGCAGCGCTCTATCTCTCCACCCTGATCCTGTAACGATATTGAGGTTGGGACCAGAGTGTACTCTCTGCAAAAGAGGGAAGAGTCTTCTGCACCTTTCTGCTTCCCTTCTCAGGGAGCCTTATTCCGCTCAGTACAAATTTCCATTTTCCCCAAACTTTTGTCTTATTCCTGGAAGGGTTTGCTCTCTGATAGGCTGTTAAATGATAAGACAAAACAAGAACAGAAAGAAATAAGGATGAATATGAGGATGATAATGGTGGTGGTGGTGATAGTGATAAGTATAATACTAACTCTTTAAGACTTACCTGCTAATGCAGATGAGTCATATTTGGTATTTGTGGAGGGAATACCAACATCATAGAATTAATAAGATTCTTGACCTGCTAGATTTGATGATGATGATGATGATAACTTACATTTATATAATTTAAACTATTCAAATCACAGTAACTCTGTAAAGAATGTATTGCTAGTATTATTGTTCCCATTTTACAAATAAGGAAATTGAGGCTCAGCAAACAAAATGACTTAGCCATGTTCACACAGCCTATAAGTGTCAAGTCCTCTGCTCTAAGGCCAGCATTCTTCCTGTTATGTTATGGTTCTTCTCTTCTTTAAAAAATGGGGAAATCCATTAAGGGTCAAAGAAGTGATTTTCTCATAGTAGAATTTCAGACACTTTGACAAGCAGTGGAAAATAGGCTTAGAGTTAGGGAATCTGATTTGTGCCACTCAGTTTTCACTAAGAAATATACTATGGTAGAAATAACATGATTTGGAATCAGAGGGCCTGAAGTTTGATTCCTTGGCTCTGATTCATACTAGCTGTATGACCTTTGGAAAGTTAGTTCCCCTCTCTGAGACTCAGTTATTTTATAAAACAGGGGATGGAGTAGGGGTGGACTGAGTCCAAGGTTCTTTCTAGCTTTAAGTTCTAAGTGTGGCCTCTGATACTTGCTAACTATGTGACTAAGGAAAATTCAACTACTCTGAGACTCAATTTCTCGTTCTTTAAGAGGGGACAATAATACCTTCACTAACTATCTTCATGAAGGTGCTGTGAGGACTTTTGTTGTTCATTCATTCAGTTGTGTCCAACTCTTCATGACCCAATGGATAGTTCTTGGTAAACCTTACAATCCTATAAAAATAAGTTCTTATCATCATCATCATTATCGTGTAGTCAACTATTCCACCTAATAGCAATGCTTACTTTGGCTGGGACAGTGATGATCAGACCATGGTCATCATGGAAACATAATTTGGTCTGCTTGCTTATCACCCCACTTGCACCATTCAGGGATAGGAAACAGGAAGGAGTGGGAGGCAAGATTAGATGAAAATCTGAAGCTTTTTCACCCTAGCATAATAGGGGCAAATAGGTATAGTTGTGTTATAACTGATTTTCATTGTACATTGAGTACTTATCTACTCTCTTTTTGGAAGACCCTAAACCACAACCAGACTATTTTTTAGGGACCAGACTGTCTCTGAACAGAAACCAGTCCATGAGTGTGTGTCCAGAGCTAAAGGACCTCTTAGAAGAAAAAGGAAGGGTTGAGTGTCCAGCCTTGCCTGTACCCCATGACAGTTATTGTATTGTTACTTAGAGTCTCACCATGATTTGAGGGGGGGAATCCCAGGGGGCCAAGACCTGCATTCTTGCTTAAATTAGTGTGCTGACATTTTCCAAACCTTGGTCTAGGAACAAAGACTCACAAGTGTGAAGGTTATGATGAGAGCAACATCATTACTAATTTCATTTGTACTCTTGGTTACAGGCCCAATTTCATAGCTAGAAATTGATCATTCCTGACTTAAGAAGACTAGAAAATTCTGGCCGCTCAAGACTATTTTTCCCAACATAAATGCAATGAAAATATCTTTAAGACTAAATTGATCCAGAGAATTGAGTCTTGAACTACTGACATGACATCCTGGTCACCTAAAACATAAAATCTGAGTGTGCAAGTAGACAGGGCTTCTCAGGCTTGACAATTTCCCATGAACATATGTCTATTCTTCTCACTGAATGCTGCCATTTTGTGGAAAACATAGAGGCCATGGAGGCTGCATCCTACTAAACCAATGCTGTGTCTTTGCTAAATATGCTTTCCATGCTACTATTGATTCTACTTCCTTTGGTTAAATTTATATGGCCTGATTGTCTAATTTCATTCCAATCCCATGACTGAATCATTGGGTCTGCTGGAGTCAGGCCTGGTCCAGAACAACGGGCAATTTCCTTGTCTTCCTCCCAACCTCCATGGCTTCATAGATTCAGGTTCCCACCCTTAGCATGGTGCTTCCCTAGATGTTTGGCAAATTGCTGAGCATTTGACAGACCCTGCTGAGTTAACTACAGCGGGGAACATAATTGCCATGAACAGGATTGTTTCAATCACACAAAAAGGGAATGGTGTAGCAGCCAATTAGGCTCTGTGTTATTTGACTAAGTGTTCAAGACTAATTGCAGTTATCAATTACACAGTAAGGCAAGAACAGAAATGTAATTATTGACACCTTCTATTCATGGGAGGTTGCAATGCTTGGTGTGTTGTAGAAAGAATACTAGATGTGGGATCAGGAGAGACCTGGGCTTAGAGCTCAGTTATGACATGTGCAGCTGTGTGGCAATAGGCAAGTCATTTACTCAAATTTTCTGAGTCTCAGTCTCCCCACCCATAAAATGGGTATAATAATTACATTCTAAGAAATGACAGATATGAAGCATTTAGGGACACTTGGAGAAATTTATAGGTATTGATGTAGAGCAAAATAGATAGGACAAAGAGAACAATTTACATGGTATCCACAATAAAACAAACATTGACAAACTTCAGAATTTTAATCAATATGGTATCTAATTATGATTTCAGAAGACTGATGGTGAAGCATGATTCCTGCCTCTTGGCAGACAGGTGGTGGACTAGAGGTGCAGAATGAGGCATACATTTTTAGACATTGCCAATGTAATGATTTGTTTTGCTGGACTCTAATTGTTACTGGAGGGAGGGTGTTCCATAATGAGAGGAAAAGTCAATGGAAAATGAATGATAGAAAATAAGAGACACAAATTTAAAAAATAATACGTGTACCACCCACCTCAAAAGACCATTGTAAGCAAAGTGGTTTGTATACTTAAAAGTGTTTTATAAGCACAAGTTATCATCATCATCACTGGAAAAGCTATGTCAAGATATAGAGAGTTCAGACTTTTTGTCTTGGGCTGGTGGATAGCCTACAGACATCACCTATGAAGTTGGCAGCTGGAGAAGCATAGTCCTTTCTACCACTTCTCAATAGAAGGGGATAGCTATATTAAAATGTCATTTCTCTTGTTGATTATCTTTGGAAGTGGTCCAAGGGCATTAGTGCTCAGAGTGTCCAAAATGATAGAGGAATGGAAAGAGACAAGAACTAATTGCCAGAAGACCTAGATTCTGGTCTCAGCTATGCTCCTGATCCATTGTGTGACTTTGAGGAGACCATATTTTCCTTGTGGTTCTGAACTTCTTTACTTGCAAAAAAAGAGAGTTGAATGAGATGGTCTCTTAAAACTCTTACTAGTTCTAATATAGTATGATTCTACAGTGGAAAGAGCACTACATTTGGCACCAGAGGAGACATTTTGACACCAGCTCTGCAACTGACTACCCATGTGACTTTGGGTGAGTCACCTAGTGTGTCTGAACCTCAATTTCTTCATTTGTAAAATATAAGGGAATTAAACAATACATCCTCTAAGGTCCCCAGCAGCTCTAAAACAACGATCTCTAATTCAAATTCATTTGAGGAAAACATAGACTAGGGGCTAGAGAACACAAAGGGATGACCTATAAAAGCAAAAACAACTCTTCTCTATACAATAGCTCATATCCAGTGTCACCTTTTTTTGTTTTTGCTTTTTTTTATTGTTGAGACAATTGGGGTTAAGTGACTTGCCCAGGGTCACACAGTTAGTGTCTTTGTCAAGTGTGTGAGGTTGGATTTGAACTCGGGTCCTCCTGACTCTAAGGCCAGAGCTCTATCCACCGTGTCACCTAGCTGCCCCTCAGTGTCACCTCTTACAAGAGCCCTTTCCTGAATTTCCAGTTCTTGATCTTCCCCTTCAATTACTTTATGCGTGCATACATAGATACATACATGTATATGTATATATGTATAAATATACATATATACATATACATGTGTATACATGTACACATATACATCTGTATATATACATGCATGTATATGTGTGCGTGTATGTATATATATATATATATATATATTTATATAAACTTATTTGTCTATGTACATGTTGTTTCCCACCAACAGAATGTAAGCTCCTTGGTGGCAGGGATTGTCTGTTGTTTTTGTAATTGCAGTACCTTGTGCAATTTCTGGCACATATCAAGCCCTTAATAAATGCTTTTTGAATGGAATTGAATTGTTTTGAGGTTTAGAAAGCACCAAGAAGCAGGAACCTGGAAGCTTAGGATAAGAGGTTGGATGGATGAGGAATGGTAGAGGAGATTTCCAGGAAATAGTGAATGAAGTATAGTCATCATCATCATCGTCATTGTTGTTGTCCTCATCTTCATTGTCTTTATCATTATTATCATCTTCATCATCTAGTACTACTTTTATCTCATTCCTCTTATCCTTTTCAATGTGGTTCAGATAGAAATAGTCCCAAGATAAATCACTATCTTGCCAACATTTCTTTATAATAAATGTTCTATGGACTAGTATTAAAGAGGTGGATAGAAATAACTGCTTTTTGTAGTTGAATAAAATTATTAGGATGCAAGCTCATCCTCTGTAATCTCCCTGAAATCATCTTTGGCATAAATTTAGAAGCAGAGAGGACAACAGGTATAACATGTTGATATGATAAGACAGCTAGGTGGTGGAGTTGACAGAATGCTGGATGTAATGTTAGGAAGACCTGAGTTTAAATTTTGTCTCAGACTCTTACTAGCTGTGTAACCTTAGACAAGTCACTAAACTCTTAGTTTCAGTTTTCTTATCTGTAAAATGGGGATGATAGTATCACCTTCTTCCCAGGGTTGTTGTGAGGGTTGAATGAGATAACACATTCCCAGTGCCTTGCAAATCTTAAAGCACCATAGAAGTGCCAGCTATTATTTATATCTACCTCATGCTATTCCTCCAGTTTTTGTTTTTATTCTCCTTGGCTGGGTCTCTTGATTTTGAAAGTTCTTTGTTTTACATAGCTTGGTGATTGTGAGCAATGGAGATAACAACATATGTTTTAAAAGATGGTTTTTAAGATTTCATGAATCAATGTTTTCCAGGCAATGGTGGGCAATAGTTTGGTCTGTGATAATAGTTCAGTTCCAGTATGGCTTTATTGATGGAATTCTCCAGGATATTTTGAAGACTGTATTTATAGGATGGGGATTTATCATCTGTCAGTCCATGATAGATAGGGAACTTTTGATGTAAAATTCTGGTCTGTAGGTCATGCCTTGCCAGGAATTTGGAAGGTACTCACTTTTTATAGCCTATTGTGATATGTTGAACAGTCTTCATCAAATTTCTCTGCATAATCTCCACTGAGTACTAAATTTTGACTCTTTAAGGATCACTCTTCTGTACCATCTGGTTGTAATGACTTGGTTTTGAATTGTGTTATTATTGTGGTGGTGGTGGTTGTGGTTGCTGTTGCTAGGAGCTGGACCTATAATTTCATTGATATAAAGAATTCTCAAAAGAGGAAACTTCTTCTATCAATGAAGGTCAGCACTTTCTCTGCAAGTGACAATCTTAGAGAATAGCCAAGAAAACTGAGAGTGCTCTGAGAGTCACTGAGAGGGACTTGCTCGGTGGGAGTTTTCCAGCCGAGGCAGGTCTCCAGGCTAGGTCTCCCAGGTTTTGTATCTATCTCTTTATCCACTGCCATACTGCCCTTCATTACACTACTACTAGGCAGCAAAGTGTAACAGTAGCTAGAATGCTATAGCTCAAGGTAAAAGGTTGTTTTTGCTGTTCAGTTGTGTCTTACTCTTTGTGTCCCCATTTGGAGTTTTCTTGGTAAAGATACTGGAGTGGTTTGCTATTTTTCCTTCTCCAGCTCATTTAAAGATGAGAAAACTGAGGCAAACAGGGTTAAGTGACTTGTCTAGGATCTCACTGCTAGTAAGTGTCTGAGACTGGATCTGAACTCAGAAAGATGAGTCTTTCTGACTCCAGGCCCAGCACTTTATCCACTGCTCCACCTAGGAGGACTTGAGTTCAAATACAGCAACACATTTAATCTTTGTCTGCTTCACTTTCCTCATCTGTAAAATACCTGCCCAGAGGTAATGGTACTTACCTCCTGGAGTAGCTATTCTTCTTCTTCTTAATAATAATCTTATTCTTCTCATCTTGCTTGAAGAAGTTCAGACACAAATATTTATGAGACAGGCCACTATTCAGCTATTATTCTTTTGTTTAATGTTCTGTAGACTACCATGCAACTGGAAAAAGAAAGATTGCTTTTTATAAATGATTAAAAGTATTGGGATATAAACCCATCTTCATTTATTATTATCATAAATATCATCATCATCATCATCATTATAAAACAATTTTCATTTGGATAGAGCTTTGCAAATTTAAAAGCACATTAATATCCATTCTCTCATTTAATGTTTAAAGCCATGCTATGAAGTTAAGTGAAACCTTCACTTTTATCTTTCTTTTACAAAAGGGGGAAGTGAAGCTCAGAGAGGCTAGTGACCTACTCAAGGCCAAAAAGAAAGATGGTGGTTCAGCCAAGGGTAGAACTTCCAGTCTAGTTTCCTTTTCACTAAACCATGCTGCCATCCTTGACACCACGCCCTTGCACTGAAAGCGGGACTGGATTCGTCCAGGGGATACTAGAATTTATGGGCTGGCTCTCTTTTTCTGGAGAGAGAAAATAGCAAGGGTATGAGTACCATAACCCTCTGCCCTGGGTCCCAGGCTCTTGAAGGTTACTGAGTCAGCTGTGGGAAGGACATTTCCAGACCTCATGCTTAAATAGACTAGAAAAGGAAAAGGTGTGTGAACTGAGTTAATTCAAACAGAATATCAGCTCAGTGTAATCTCAGCTTCTGACCTCAGGGCCCAGCCACTACCTAGCTCTTTTTCTATTACTTGCTGCACATGGTTTGAATTGGAGAAGAGTAGTATTAAAACAAAGCCTGCTATTTCTTTGGTATAATAAATAATGTCTAGAAGGGCACTCAGAACTGGAAGGGATCCCAAAGGGTATGCAATATAATAAGTAAATAAAACATGATAATAAAAATAATATAATAAATAAATAAAAAGGTATATAATATAACTGTCAGGACTGGAGGGAACCTCAAAGATAGCATGGCATTGGGCATCCAGAGTTGAACTTGCTGTCAGAAAGATCTTGGCTAGAATAATGCCTCTAACACTTAACTGTGATTCTGGGTAAGTCACTTAAATCTTCTGAGTCTCAGTTTCCTCATCTATAGAATAAATATAACATCTATATTATCCACCTGTCAGGATTGTTATGAGGATCAAACAAGCTGAGTGCAAAGGGTTTCATAGGCTTTAAAATGCTATGTAAGCGTCAACTATTACTAGAATCTAGTTAATCTCCTTCATTTCACAGGTGAGGAAACTGAGTCTTTGAGGTAAGCAATGACTTGGATGATGTCACACAGTGAATAAATGGAAGAGTCCAAATTAGATCTCTGATCGCCTAACTCTCAGTTCACCATTCATCTAACTACACTAGGATGCTTCCGAAAACATTCTAGATCAAGAAAACAGAGAGAATGCATAAATGGGAATAAGTCACATCGAGCAACTAGAGCTTTCTGTTCAGGCTTTCCTTCTTCTTCGACAGAAAGACCAGGTCTTTTACCATTTCTATCCCTCTTCCACATTTTCCCAAATTCCCATTTAATTTCTTATGCCAACCAGTGATAACATTGAAACTGCAATGGGGAAAGTCAAGATGTGGAAGGGATAACTGTATTTGTCATCAGAATAGAGACAGAACCCTGGAGGAACTCTATACCTGGGACATAAGGCACAGAACCTAGCCTTGGGGGTTCCATCGTATTTAGAGTGAATTATGGGATGAAGTATGGGCCACTAGGAAAAAGTCTGCTACCTCCATTGCCCTAGCATCCCTCTTTCACCTTGACCTTGAGCACAACTCCCCCATCCCAACTTCATGCCATTACTTCTATGATCATTTCCTCCTCATCCCACAGCTCGAAGCCCTTCTGAGCATGTGCTACAAAGTAAAGGCATTACATTACTATCCCCATTTTAGAGATGTGGAAGTTGACACCCAAAAAGGGGAACAAGAAAGGGAAGGGAATGAATATTTATGTAGCACCTGCTGTGTGCCAGGCATTATGCTGAACGCTTTAAAAATTAAATATTTGATAGAAGAGTAAATAACTTGCCCAGGGTGTGCAGCTGGTAAGTGTCAATCCTAAGTTTTTAACCCAGCATTCTCCCTCTACCCTCAATCTGTTCACACAGAAGAAGAGTATACAGCAGGGTATGATGTATTCCAAATGAGCAGTACAAACAATAAGACCTCAGTGCTTGAGGTGAGGGATGACAACATGGGCTCATGAATGGGAGTCCTAGTCTTGCCTATTTTGCCAAAATGGGCTCTCAGTGGCAGGAGAGATGGAGAGATCTCAATGGGCATAAAACTGTATGGAGGAAGTAAGGTGCAAGTTGGGCATTAGGAATGGTTAAGTTTTATAGAATCATAGGATTCAGAATTAGAGTGGATCTGAGAGACAACCCTATCTTAATTTAGTGCCTCTTTACTCTAAGGTAAGATCTTAGATCTATCTTCGCCCCTACTTCAGAAAAATCTAGGTCCACCCTCTCGTTTTAAAGATGAGGAAACAGGCCAAGAGAGAGGAAGTGAATGAAGGAAAGGATGAAGCATTTATTAAATACCTACTGTATGCCAAGCACTGTCTTAGGCACTGAGGATACAAATATAAAAGCAGGACAGTTCTTGCCATATATATTTTTTAATATGGGGAGTTATCACATATAGGGGAGTGGTAATTAGGGACGGAAACTTTGGTTAAGGCATCCCATAAATGATGAGTGGAGTCATACATCAGTCAATTACTGCAAACTTTCTAGAAGCAAGGAAGAATTGATTTGACGAGTGTTTCCAGAGCAAGAGGTGGATGGATAGTAGGTCCCAATTAGGGTGCATTGATAAATCTCCTGAA
Organism: Vombatus ursinus; assembly: GCF_900497805.2. NCBI lineage: Eukaryota > Metazoa > Chordata > Mammalia > Diprotodontia > Vombatidae > Vombatus > Vombatus ursinus. The sequence continues at coordinate 1,688,731 of NW_020954589.1, forward strand.
GTGGTCCCACATATTAAAATTCACACTGTTTGAAGTTATAATTATATAAAATATGATAATTGTTCTAGCCCAATGGAAATATGCCATGCAAATTTGAAGAATGCCAATATTTAAAGGGATTCCTTATTCAAACTCATTGGGATGTACCTGTAGGGGGTATATATGTGAAAGAGGCACCCCACTCTGATAGGATAAGGTATGCTCAGTGGATAGGAAGTGAGATGCTAGATACAATGTGTTAGATGAATTTGTACTCACTCATTCACTTACCAATCAGGACAGCTCAGCCCCAAGGTGGAATTCCTAAATGGAGTGGATTAATTCCCCCAAGGAAGAAGGGTATGTCTCTGTTGTCTCTGAAGACAACTTGCTATAAATGGCAGAGCTAACGGATTCGCACCCAGTCCTTCTGACTCCTAATCCAGAATTCAAACTTTCCAGTACACTACCATCAGCAAAGGTGAGACACAAGCACCACAGTGGAAGGGAGGGTGTCTGTGAATCGGTTGAGGATCTATAAAAGTTTACCCCAAGGAGAGAAATAAAGAATGACCGTCTCCAGACTCACACCCTCACACCCTCACTATAATCACTCTAACTCACATTGCTATTGCTCTTCAACATTTGGAAAGCACTTACTGCCCAGTAAGCTCATATGACAGGTGGTCTAAGGTTGTTATTATCTTTACAATATAAGTAAGAAAAATAAGGATCAGAGGGGGTCAGTGCTTTTCCCGAGGTCACAATGGCAAAGTAGAGACTGGAACCCAAGTTTCTAAATCCCCTAATCCATTGTCCTTCCTAGCTAGAGAGACAGAGGACTGCCTTTCTAAGTCACAATCTCCATATCTCTCAAGCGACCCCTGCTAGTATGTCAAAATGTCAGATCAATGAGGTGACCTCTTCAAATCAATTAAGATTTTGTTTCAAGAAGAAAATATTTGTGGCTAGGCTGCAGGGGTAAGGTTTTCACTACCAGAATTGGGAAAGATCCCAGAGTGCAGCAGTTGTTAACATCCTGTGGCTGCTAGGATGAGTGGGGTGATAGCAGAGTGACAGGCCCAAGGGTTGTTCCATTATCCTCCTGAGTCTAGTGGTTAGTGCAGCACGATATTAATGCTTGGACTGTACTAAGCAGACCAGAAATGAGTCCTTGTAATCAACAACCATTTTGTCCTGAGCCTAATCCTGGGTATTATAGGACTTAGATGAATGAGAAGGTTTAATATTTACCTTCAGTAATCTCCAAGAATTATGGGGAGATACAATCCCTGCCCTCAAGGAGTATCCCACTCTAATGGTGAGGGTACAATCCATTGACTTAAGGAACCCTTAGTTTGATGGGGGTGGGCACAGTTACTGTTTTCAGAAAGGTCTCATTCTGCTGTGAGAGACACAATCCCTAACCTCAGGAAGGTACCAATCATATTTTAAAAATTTAATTTAATTTTATTTTCAATTCCAGATTATCTGTCTCCCCCATCCTTTGAGAAAGCAAGAAGTACAAAATCCATTATTAAGTATAAAGTCATGCAAAACAAATGTCCTCATTAACCATGTTCTAAAGAAAATAAAAGAAAAAAGAGCAAAAAAATCTGCTTCTGTCTGCACTCTGTGTCCATTAGTTCTCTATCTGGAGGTGGATAGCATTTTTCGTCATGAGTCCTTTGTTATTGTGGTGGGTCATTATGTTGTTCAGTTACCATATCTTTCTCAGTTGATCCTTTATACAATATTGTTGATAATGTTGTTTTTGGTTTTACTCAGTTCACTTGGCTTCAGTTCATATAAGTCTTTCCAGGTCTTTCTGAAACCCTCCCCTTCATCATTTCTTAAAACACTGTAGTATTCCATCACGTTCATATACTATAATTTGTTCAGCTATTCCCCAATTGATGGGCATCCCCTCAATTTCCAATTCTTTGCCACCATAAAAAAAGCTGCTAGAAATAGTTTTGTACATGTGGGTCCTTTTCCTTTTCCTTTTCCTTTGAGCTTTTTGGGGTAAAGTGGTACTAGTCTTATGAATCAAGACATACTCTATCCTCAGGGAGATCCCTGTTTGATGAATAGTTTCTGCCACCAAGAAGGTCTCAATCTGATGGAAGGAGAGTCCTTGCCTTGAGAGAACTCCCCATCTGATCATGGAGACATGGGCCCTGCCCTTAGGAAAGTGACTGTTTGATCAGGGAGCAACTAGGGCAATTAGGGCATTGAATACATAATTGGTAAGGGGACCTTAAAGGAGCAGCAAAAGTGTAGAAGATCATAGAAGGCTTCCTGGAGACCCCACTGTCATTTGTGCCTTCCTCTTAACAGTATTTTATTTTTACTCTATATATCTTATACTCTATATACTTACTTATTTACATAATGTCTTCCCTATTAGTGTGCAAGCTCCTTGAAGCCAGGGACTGTGTGTGTGTGTATGTGTGTGTGTTTTGTCTTGCATCCTCAGTGCTTAGCAAGATGTCTGGCACATAATAAACATTTAATAAATGCTTGTTGATTAATTCATTGGAGAAAGCTATTGACGAAGCTTGTAGCAACCACAAGATCTTCATCTCTGATGGATTTGGGGTTTTCCAACAGTATACTCTGATTCTCTCTGCATAAAGACTTGATCTTCCTAATCAATCGGGGCTGGATATGTGACTAATAATAGTCTCTCTCCCTGCCCCAACATGGCTCCCTGACCCCACTCACTGACCCATGAATGCATTGACTTATTGTCTGTATGCAGTATAAATAGTCTTGTCAAGCTTTCTTTTCCTACAGCATTCTTTCTGCCTGCTAGCTTTGGCTTAGGCCATTCCTTTTTCTCCCCCAGTTCAATTCAATGAGCATTTATTAATCACTTACTGTGTGGGGGCTTGACTTAATGACCTCTAAGGTCCCTTCTGGCTCTGAGACTATGATCCTATATAAGACATTGGAATATCCATTCCACATGCTAGGTATTACCCTACAGATTTTATATGGAGAGAGAGGAGGGAGGATAGAAGGGATAGAATATTAGTTATGAAACCAGAAAGACCTGGATTCAAGTCCAGTCTGTGACATATAATACCTGCATGATCCTGGGCAAATCATTTAACTTCTCAATAATGTAAGATTAAATTGAAAAGAAAGTGCTGACCTGAGTTGGTGAAAAGAATTTCTTCAACCTGGAGTTCCCTACTATGAAATTAGTAGAGGAATTTTCTACTAATGAAATCATAGATCCTGTGTATATATGTAGATTATATATATATATATATATATATATATATATATATATATATAATGCATGTATATTATGCCTGTATTTATATCTATACATCACAGGACACACATCTATGTACACATTGCAGGTATACATGATGCATACTTGCATACATATACATGTGCACACAAAACACACACATGTGTAAACACATGTGTATGCATGTGTGTCCATTTATGTCTATAAATACAGGTATCATAGAGGTATGAAATGCCATAGATTTCTGCATTCAGGGAAGACTTTAGGATTTAGAACTACAAAAGGACCTTAGAGGTCATTTAGTTAAATTCCTTTGTTTTACTGGTAATGAAAATGAAGCACAGAAAGGTTAAGTGACTTTCCCAAGGACACACAGCCAAGTAGCAAAGCCAGCATTCCAGCTCAGGTCTTTTCCTTCCCAGTCTATTGTTCTTTCTGCTTAAACACACTTGCCAGGCAGATTCAGGGACAAAGATGGCTCAAGTAGGGGGGAGGGGAGGGGAAGTTCAGGGATTAGGGAAGGAGGTTTGGAAAGCAGAGAAAAGATGAAAGCCCTGAAGATGAAAGGCAGGTTTTGAGGGTCCTATTAGGGACTGAGAAGTGTATCCTTCTAACTCTCTACTCCTCTCTTTCTTCTTCTCCCATCCCTCCTTGTTTCCATCATCTCTCTTGTTTTTTTTTTTCCCATCACTCTCCTCATTTTCTTGCCCCTGGCTCCACCACAGAGGACATCTAATTCAACCCTTTCTGTTATAGATAATGAGGCTGTGGCCCAGAGGAGTTCAGTGACTTGCCCAGGGAGCAAGCATGAGAAGTGGGACTTGAAATTAAGTCTTCCCATTGAGGAGCCAGTGTTTTTCCCACTGCATCACACCATCTCCCTTTCCTTCCTTCATCTTTCTTCCTCTTATCCATAGGTTCCCAAAGTGGGTGATATCACTACCTGGGGGGCACTATAACAATTGGGGGGGTGGTAGTAGCCTTGGGTGCAATTGGGGGGCATTGAATAAAAATAAGGAAGTGGTGCAAGCATAAGGAAAGAAGAGAAGAAAATTTTGAAATACTGTTTGTACATGTTTTATCTGTTGTGCAGCAGAGTTAAAGTTGTAGTGCTTATGTTATTTTCCAAATAAAAACACAAAATGCAAGTTATAACCGATCAGTGATCAAGTCCACTAATAGGTCTTAACAAGCAAGTGTTGGCAGGCTAGCACATCACACATTGTCAGGAAGTCCAGCATTCATTGGCAGGAATATGTAATGATTTGTTTATAATATGATACTATATAGTTACATGTCACAATATTGCATCATCAAAATTTCAAAACAGGAAAAAAACCCACCAATTTACAGTAAATTATTAAATTTATGATGTGTCATTTAAAAAATTATATATTTTTGAAATGATGCAAATTAAAAAAAAATAAAGCTAAGGGGTTAAAGAAAGCATTTCCAGAGGGGCACTGAGTAATTGTTTTTAAAAAGGTGTTAGGCCAAATAAGTTTGTGAACCTCTGCTCTTATCTATCCTATCCCTTTTGCCATGCTTAAATATTCTCCCATCCCACCCCATTCTTAAAAAAAGAAAAAAAAAGAAAGAAAAACAACCTGACTCAGCACTTTTCTACTACCACTGACTACTTCTTTGCTCAGTGATCTCTCAGTCCTTAGAATTTGTACTGCATTAATTTGCAATGGATATAGGAGGCTTTGCGGTTTTTTAAATTAAGTCATATATCATGCATGGCCAATGTATCTGACTCAGAATGGGTTTGTATCACTTAGCCGAGAGGCTTGATGAAGAACAGATGAGGGAAGAGAAGAAGAGAGGATGGAAAAGGAAAGGAGGGCAGAGGAAAGAAGAGAAGAGGAAATGAGGGAAGTGGGGAAAAGAAAGGGATGGCAAAAGAAAAGAGGTAAGAGGAGACAGAAGAGAACATCAGGGGAAGGGAAGAAAGGAATAGAAAAAGAAAGTATGGGAGAGAAGGCAAGGAAGGGAAGGTCAGAAGTGGGAAAGGAAAAAAAAGGGGAGAGAAGAAAGGAATAAATGGAGGCAGGAGGGCAGATTTCAATTAAAAGAGCACTGCCACCAACTGACAGAGAGGGAGGGTGGAAGGAAGGATTTTCTCTGCTCTTCATTCCTTTGAACCTCAAGCCCTCTTGCCACTTTTTCTCCCTAGCTCGGCCTCTTCCTCGAAGCCCTCCCCCCCACCCTTTACCAATTTGTTCTATGTCTGTTCTTCCCAACTGCTCCCTGAGGATGCTTTTTTAAAGGAAGAAGAATTGAGATATGGAGAAGAGATAAAATCCAGGCCGCTTAGTCATTACTGGCGATGTTTAACGGGTCCACAGTCAGGCAGACATGCACGGCAGATTTTTATCTTCTCTCTATTGAAAAAAAAAAAAAAGAGAGAGAAGCCTATACTGTGTTTAGACAGGGATCTGATTTTTTAAGTAGATGTTTAAAATTCTATTAACGTCTTTCTAACTTATAGCCCAATCATGGCATGTAAAAAAGAAAAAAAAGTCATTTTGTTTTTCTGTTAAGATGTTGAAACAGCTCTTCCTAGGAAGGACAGTATACATTCTGGCTGAGTCTGAGGGCTCTGTGTGAAGATGTTCTGAGTAGGCAGCCCAAACCAGCCTTGGGACCCCACATCTGCTTGATTTATGAACTTGCTGTGTGACCAAAACTGAGTCTTTATTTTCTTTTCTGTAGAATGCGGCCATGATACTAGGTGATCACTAAGGTCCCTTCTAGCTCTGACATGGTAGGGTCCTGTACTTTTCTAGGATTTATAGAGTAGGTTCTCACAATACATAGTTGTCATATAAGACTTTCCCTTGTATGAGATTGAATAGAGGCAAGCTTGACTATTGCTATATGGGATATGTCAAAAAGGCTCCTGCCCTCCAATATCAGCCTGTCAAGGTACCTGAAATTCCAACATTACAAAGTCAATCTTTTGGCATCCCTCACTGTATGACCTTGGGCAAGATAACCACTCAGGGCCTCACTTTGCCATCTTGCAATTTCGTTGAAGGCTAGCCCTACAAAAGGATTTTTAATATTAATTTAATTTAAATTTAGTATTAATAATAATATTAATTATCTTCTTTATGGATTAGTTGGGGCAAAGCTAGTTTCTCCCCTCCCTAGGAAGCACTCTTCTGGGCCTCCTTCGTAAATCACAATTCTTCTGTCTCTTCTTCCCTCTCTTCTTCTATCATTCCTTTCTTTTCTCCACTTCCCTCCTTTTCTCTCCTTTTCTTTCCCTCTGCTCTCCTTTCCTCTTCCACCCTCTCTTCTTCTCTTCTCTCATCTGTTCTTCATCAAACCTCTCAGCTGAGTGATACATACCTGGGTATTGGACTCCTGACCCATTCCGAATCAGATACACTGACCATGCATGATATATGACTTAATTAAAAAAAAAAACCTGTAAAGTCACCTATAAACCACAAGCCTGTGAGGCTACTCAGGAAAGACAAACTAATTTTAATGAATAAAAGAGTCACAGATAAAGAATATAGGATGCATTTTGAAATGACTTTTGGACTATCTGCTGATTGAAATGATTCTATTTCTTCCCCTGTTAGTGTGGAAAGTTGGGGAGTAAAGTTGATTGGACCACTTACCAGCTAATCAGACTCAATTACTTTACCACTTCAGGATCTTTGCTCATGCTGTGCCTTTGCTTCTCCATATCTCTACCTGTTAGCAAAGTTTAACAGAAAGACTCGTGGGTTTTTAGTTAAATTGCCTGGGTTTGAGTTCCTGCACTGCTACTTACTGACTGACTCTATAACCTTGGGCAATTTGCTGGGCCTCAGTTTCCTCATCTTTTAAAAGAAAGGGTTGGAATAGATGGGTTCTAAGGGCTTTTTTTTTTTTTTTTGCTCCTACATCCTATAATTCTAATACTAACCTAGTTTAAATGTAGCCTCTTCAATGAAACCTCCCCAGATGTGCTCAATTAGAAGTGAATCCCTCCCTTCTAGGATTTCCCAAAATATCTTGTACCTTTCTTATGACACTTGACACATTCTTTCTTTTATTAGAAGTACTTGTGACTCCATCTTTTATCTCTCCCCTAGATTGTAAGTCAAACAAGCACATATTAAACAACTGCTATATGCCAGGCATTGTGCTAGATACTACAAAGACAAAAATGAAACAGTCCCTGCCTTCAAGGAGTTTACATTCTAACAGAGAAGACAAATGCACATATAAACATATGCAAAATCTATACCAAACAAATATAAGGTAATCTGGGGGAGGAGAGGTAGGGCTAGTAGCTGGGGAGATCAGCAATGGCTTCATTTAAAAGCTAATTCTTTACAAAGGTTTATTTATTTATTTATTTATTGGCTTGGCAGTGGGGTTAAGTGACTTGCCCATGCTCATATAGCTAGCAAGTGTCAAGTGTCTGAGGCTGGATTCGAACTCAGGTCTTCCTGACTCTAGGGTTGGTGCTCTATCCACTGTGCCACCTAGCTGCCCCTAAAAGCTAATTCTTGACATCAGTAGTAAGTGAAGTTAGAGATTCCAAGAGGTGATGGTAAGAATGGAATTCAGTATAGACATGGGGGATTGCCACTGTAAACACAAGGAAATGTCCTGTGTGCGGAACAGCAAGACAGCTACTTTGGCTACAACCTAGAATGTGATAAGGGTTGATTTTGTTATTCAATCATTTGTGTCATAGTCTACTCTTCATGGCCCCATTCTGGGTTTTCTTGGAAGAGATACTGAAGTCGTTTGCCACTTCCTTCTCAGGTTCATTTTACAGATGAGGAAACTGAAGCAAATAGGGTTAAGTGACTTGCCCAGGGTCACACAGCTAGTAAGTGTCTAAGGTCAGATTTGAACTCCGAAAGAGGAATCTTCCTGACTCCAGACCTGGCACTCTATACATTATGCCACCTTGCTACTCCTAATAAGGGTAGTAACGCATAATAAAGCTAGTATGGACGGATGTCAAGTCAATAAGCATTCCCTACCCCATGTCCCCTTTGGTTCTACTCAAATATCACCATCCTAGTCCAAGCCTTCATCACTTCTTGCCTGAACTATTGAAACAACTTCCTAACTGGTCTCATTGCCTCAAACCATCCCCTACACATCTGCCAAAGTGATTATTTGCCTAAAGTAGAGTCAAGTCAAGTTAAGTCAACAAACATTTGTTAATTGCCTGCTATATGCCAGGTACTGTACTAAGCACTGGGGATACAAAGAAATATACACCCCCCCCCAAAAAAAATATTCCTGCTCTTAAGGAGTTCATTGTCAGTGGGGAGAAACAACAAACAAGCAACTACGTACAAACAAGGCACATACAGGATAAATTGTAGATATTTTTAGAAGGAAGGCACTAAAGGGCCCTGAGACAGGCTTCTTTTTCTGAAGTTATCTTTCTTTCTTACAGCACAGTAGGGTTCCATTACATTCATATACCAAAATTTGAACAGCTATTCCCAAGTTGATGGGCATTTCCTTAGTTTTCAGCTCTTTGCCACTACAAAAAAAGAACCACTATAAATTTTTTTTTAAACATAGGATATTTTCTTTTTTCATCTCTTTGGAGTATAGCATTAGAATAGTGCTCCTGGGTCAAAGAGTGTACACAGGTTAATAACTATTTGAGAATAGCTCCAAATTGTTTTCCAGACTGGCTAACTAACTTCCTAGTTCCCACCAACAGTGTATTGGTGTACCTATTTTGCCATAACTCCTCCAACATTTACCATTTTCCTTTTTTGTCCATTTTTGCCAGTCTTACAGGTGAGTAGTGGAACCTCAGAATTACTTTGCATTTATCTATTTATTAGTGATTTGGCCATTGATAGCTTGGATTTCTTCTCTTTAGAACTTTCTGTATAAATACCTTGGCCATTAATTAATTGGATAATGATGATTGTTTTTATAAATCTGAGTCATTTCCTTAAATGTCTTGCAAATGAGACCTTTATCAAAGAAACTCACTGCAAAGTTGTCTTTTTAAATCAAATTAATTGTTTCTCTCCTAATCTTAGTAGTGTAGTATTTATTTGTGGAAAAATTATAAACTTTGTAGTTTACAAAAATGTAAACTTTATGTAATCAAAATTGTTCACTTTAACTTATTTGATTCTCTTTGTTACTTGTTTGGTCTCACAAACTCTTTCCCTATCCATAGATCTGAAAGGTAATTTCTCCCATTTTCCTCTAATTTGTTTATGCTGTGAACTATTATACAAGGTATTCCAAAAGTCTTATTGTAGTTGTAAGCCTTAATAACTTCAAAGTATTAGTAAACAAAATATTGAAAGGCTGATTATTTACATTTTTAAATATTAATTTGTTTATTATTAAAATTCAAAATAACCACCATTTTGGGCTATATATCACTTGTCATTTTTGAACTTTATAAAAACTTTCATCAGCTGCTGCTCAGTAACCAAAAAGATTGTATGTTTAATATTACTGGTAAAATCATTCAAAAATGAGGTTTTGATGCATCCATGACAATTTTAATGTGACCCCATAAGAAAAAATCTAATGGATATAGACCAGGTGACAGAGATTATTGAGCAACAGGACCTCCTCTACTGATTCACCACTGAAAAAGTGTCATCCAGAAACTAACACATGCAGCACATGGTGACAAGGTGTGCCTTCATGTTAAAATTAAAATAAAAATTGTATCCTTTTAAAAATTAAGTGTAAAAGAAATATAAGTAATTAAGCTTTCAAATGACTTTTTTTGTAAGTTTGTAGAATTTATACTTCCAACATCACTAAAGCTTTAAAATTGCACTAAGACACTAGGGACATGCTGTGTATGAGTTATGTATCCATTTGGAGATTATCTTGGCATATGGCATGAAGTATTGGTCTAAATCAAATTCTGCCAGAATGTTTTCCAGTTTCCCCAGAAGAATTTTTTGCTGGTTTTTTTTTCCCCCAAATAGTAAGTCCTTACACCAATAGCTAGGGGCTTTTGGATTTCTTAAATAAAGATTCATTTGCTTCAGTATGTTGTGTACTTAATATGTTCTACCTCTATTTTTAAAAATATTTATTTTTAAACATTCTTTTTTAATTTTGAGTTCCAGATTCCCTCACTCCCACCACTGTCCCCACCCACTGAGAAGGCAAGTAATATAATACCAATTATACATGTGAAATCATTCGAAACAGATTTCCACATTAGCCATATTTTTTTAAAAAAGCAAGAAAAATAAAGAAAGTGAAAAATATATACTTCTATTTGTCCTCAGAGTTCATCAGTTCTCTAGCTAGAGGTGGATAGCAATTTTTCACCTTGAGTCCTTTGGAATTGTCTTGGATCATTGTATTGATCACAGTAGCCAAGTCTTTCACAACTGATAATCATTACAACATTGCTGGTACTGTGTACAATGATCTTTTGGTTCTTTTCATTTCACTTTGTGTCAGTTCATATAGATGTTGCCATGTTTTTCTGAAACCAGCTATCTCACAACTTCTAATAGTGCCATTAATCTTCACTACAATCATATGCCACAACCTGTTCAGCCACTCCCTGGTTGATGAACATCACCTCAATTTCCAATTCTCTGCCACCATAAAAAAGAGCTGGTAGTAGTATTTTTGTACATATAAGTCCTTTTCCTTTTCCTTTAATCTCTTTGAGGGTACAGACCTAGTAGTGGTAATGCAGGATCAAAGAGTATGCACAGTAATATAACCTTTTGGGCATAGTTCCAGATTGTTCTCCAGAATGGTTGGACCAGTTCACTATTGCACCAACAATTCTTTAATGTACCTATTTTCTCTCATTCCCTCTAGCATTTGTCATGTCTGATAGGTGTGAGGTGGTACCTCAGAGTTGTTTTAATTTGCCAAAGACTTACATGATGCCAAGTGAAGTGAGCAGAATCAGGAGAATATTGTACATATTAATAACAGTATTATATGGTGATTAACTGTGAATGACTTAGCTTTTCTCAGTAATACAATAATCTAAGACAATTCTGAAGGACCTATGATAAAAAATGCTATCTACCTCCAGAGAAAGAACTGATGGAATCTGAATGCAGATTGGAGCATACTATTTTTTTAAAAATTTTCTTTATTTTTCTTTTTTGTCTGTTTTCTTTCACAACATGACTAATATGGAAATATGTTTTGCATAACTGCACATGTATAAGTGTTATCAATTTGCTTGCCTTCTCAATGATGGGGGTGGGGAGGGTAGGAAAAAATTCAGCATTTAAAAATGTAAAACATGAAGGTTAAATTTGTTTTTACATGTAATCGAGGAAAAATAAATTATTAAAAAGAGAAGAAAATTTTCTTTCTTTGATCAATAGTGATTTAGAACATGTTTTCATTTGGCTATAGATAGCTTTGGTTTCTTCTTCTGAAAACTGCCTATTCTTATCTTTTGACCATTATCAACTGGGGAATGGCTCTTATTTTTATAAATTTGACTGAGTTACCTATCTATTTGAGAAGTTAGGAGTTTATCACAGAAACCTGCTATAATTTTTTTATATTACTTAATTTCTTATGGCAACTTTTAGCAAAATGTAGTTTCGCTGATTATCTCCTTTAATTAGGTCTTGCTGCTCTTGCCTTTTTTTACTTCAGCTGAAGCATAATAGATTCTGCTCCAGTCCTTTATTTTAATTCTGTGTGTGTCTTTCTGTTTCAAGTGTGCCTCTTGTACACAACATATTGTTGGATTCTGTTTTCTAATACATTCTGCTATCTATTTCTGTTTTATGGGTTAATTTGTCCCATTCACATTCACAATCATGATTACTAATTGTGTATTTTCTTCCATTCTATTTTCTTCTATTTATTTTTCTCTATTTTATTCCTGTCCCTCCTCAAAAGTCTGTTTTGCTTCTGACCACTGCCTCCCTTAATCTGCCCTCACTTTTATCACCCTCTCCCCATACATCTTTTCCCCTTCTCTTCCTTTTCCTCTGTTGGGTAAGATAGATTTCTATACACAACTGTGTATGTATATTTCTATCTATCTATCTATCTATCTATCTATCTATCTATCTATCTATCT
>NW_020954589.1:1701033-1745260 GCF_900497805.2 Vombatus ursinus
TCTATCTATCTATCTATCTATCTATCTATCTATCTATCTATCTATCTATCTATCGAACTGTCTGTCTGTCTATGCCTATGTATCTTCCCTTTTTGAACTAATTTTGATTAGAGTGAGGTTCAAGTATTGCCTGCCACTTCTGTCCCAATTTTCCTCTCCGCTATAAAAACTCTTTCTTACATGCCTCTTTCATGTGAGAAAAATTTCCCATTCTACCTCTCTCTTCCCTTTTCTCTTCAGTGCATCCTTCTTTCTCACCCCTACATTGTTTTTGGAGATTATCCCAACATAATCAACTCACATCCATGCCTTCTGTCTAGTAGATTCCTTTTAACTGCCCTAATATTGATAAAGTTGTTAGGACTTCTATGTATCATCTTTCCATATAGGAATGTAAACAGTTTAGCTTTACTGAGTGCCTTATGATTGCTCTTTCATGTTTACTTTTTTATGAATCTTATATTTGAATGCTAAGTTTTCTATTCAGCTCTGGTCTTTTCATCAGGAATGCTTGAAAGTCCTCTATTTCATTGAATATCCATTTTCCCCCTTAAGGATTATATTCAATTTTGCTGAGGAGGCCATTCTTGGTTGTAATCCTACATCCTTTACCTTCTGGAATATCATATTCCAAGCCCTCTATTCCTCTAGATGGAAGCTGCTAAATCTTGGGTCATCCTAACTGAGGCTTTATGATATTTAAATTATTTCTTTCTGGATGCTTGCAAGTTTATCTCCTTGACCTGGAAGTTCCAGAATTTGGCTATAAAATTTCTGGGAGTTTTAATTTTGAGATGTCTTTCAGGAAGTGATCAGGGGGATTCTTTCAATTTCTATTTTACCCTCTGGATCTAAGATACCAGGGCAGCTGTCCTTTATAATTTCTTGAAATTATATTAGGCTCTTTTTTGATCAAGGCTTTAGGTAATCCAATAATTCTTAGATTTTCTCTCTAATCCTTTTTCACGTCAGTTGTTTTTCCTTTGAGATATTTTACATTTCTTTTATTCCCCTCTTTTGACTTTGTTTTATTGTTTCTTGATGTCTCATGGAGTCATTAGCTTCCACTTGTCCCATTCTAAATTTTAAGGATTTTCTTCAGTGATCTGTGTATCTCTTTTTCCATTTGGATGAATTCTTTTCCTCATTGAATTTTTTCTTCCCCTTTTACTATTGGGCCAATTCTGCTATTGGGCCAATTCTGCTTTTTTTTTTTTAAGGTGTTATTTTCTTTGGTATTTTTTGTGTCTTTTTACCAAGCTGTTAATTTTATTTTCCTAATTTTCTTATATCACTCTCATTTCTTTTCCTAATTTTCCCTCTCCCATTCTTGTCTCTTTCTTTAACATTTCCAGGAATTCTTCCTGGCCTTGGGTTCAATTAGCATTTTTCTTTGAGGCTTTACTTGTAGCTGTTTTCACATTGTCTTCTTAGTTTGTATTTTGGTCTTCCCTGCTGCCATAGTAGATTTTTATGGTGAAGTTCTTTTAATTTTTTTTTTTTTTGCTTATTTCCCCAGCCTATTTCTTCACTTTGAACTTTATGTAAAAGTTGTGTTCTGGTCACCTGGGGCTGGGAAGACACCATGCCAAGCTTCATTCTTTTTGGTGTGGCTGTTTTCAGAGCTAATCTTGGGGTTCTGCATATTTTCAGTGCTTCCAAGCTGGTGTTATCCTGGGAGAAGTATAGTCACTGCTCTTCTAGTTTGTACTCTGGTCTTCACCCAGGAAAACCTGGTCCCCTGCAGTTGCAAACACTCACACTCCCTTTGGCCCTAGAACTGTGACCAGGGCCCCAGATCCCTTGATGACCAATCACATTCTCTCCTCTCTGCCCTGGAATTGAGTCCCAGAACTGCTTATGGTCAATAATGTTGTCAGTCAAGGTCAGCTGCACCCAGGGCCAGTAAAGGATCGCCTCTAATCTCTTTTTGGCCGGTTATCCCAACCACTTAACATCTCTGGGCTGAAAGTTTCCAAAGCTGCTGCTGCTACTGTTGTGGCCACCTCCAAGGCCTCCCTCTGGTACTCCTGATGAACTCCAGACCTGCACCCACTCTGTTTTTACAGTCCTCTCCTGCAGACGTCCTAAGCTGCCTTAGGCTGAAAAAATGTTTTCCTCTTATCTTTTGTTGTCTCTGTTGCTCCAAAATGTGATTTGAAGCATTAATTTAAAGTTTTTGGAGGGGAATATTAGGAGAATTCAGCTAGGTTCTGGCCTTTACTCTGCCATCTTGGCTCCACCAAGACAGCCTTCTTGAAGAATGTAGGAAATTAGTCAGTACTTGAAACTAGGAGAGTAGAGAATTCTAGGCATGGGGGACAGCCAATGAAAATGCATGGAGATGATGTTTTGTTGTTTGAAGGACAGAAAGGAGGCCAGTGTCACTAGATTAAAGAACAAATGGAGGGAAGTAAGGTATAGGAAGACTGGAAAGGTTGGAAAAGCTAAATAAGGGAGTTTATATTTTATTTAAATGCCAAACACAGGAGTTTCAATTTGATCTTAAAGGCAATAGGGAGCCACTGGAGTTTATTGAATATGGGAATAATATGGTCAAAACTGTGCTTTAAGGATGTTATTTTCATAGCTTTGTGGATGATGAATGGGAGTGAGGAGGGACTGGTGGCAGTGACACCAATTAGGAAACCACTGAAATAGTCCAGGCAAGAGGTTATGAAGGTTTAAATTTAAGGTCATAGTGTTCTAAGTGGAAAGAAATAGAATACAGGGAAATAACTTCTTAACAACTGGGACAGTAACTTATTTCTCTTTGCATGCCTTACAGGCCTAGCACATAGTTGGTGTTTGATAAAGATTTGCTGAATTGAATTACATTTTTGATTCTTAGAGTTGTTTGTGTGCTAAATGGGGAAGTTGAGATACAGAGAGACAAATGAACGGGTCTGGAGGAAAGAGACAGAGGGAGCAAAGATAGGGGAAGAGCTGTATCTCCTATTCAGTGATACCTGCTTATCTAGAGTGAAAAAAAAAAAAAAAAACAACCCTTCATCTCTGTGCCAACTCTGATCCTGGCTCCCTCCTCCCTGTCTCCTCTCCCCACAGAGAGGATCTGAGAACAGACTTCAAAGAGAGCTCCTGGCTCAGATCAGCTCTGCAGGGGCTGTAGACAAGAACCAGAGAGGATGCAGGGGCCAGAGAGGGACGCTGTAGAGAAGAGGCTCTGTGACCGTTGGTCTCCTCTTGCTTGGCAGTAGGAAGGCAAGTGTGTTGTAATGGAAAGAACTCCAGACATGGTGTCAGACCACCTGGGTTCGAGTCCTAACTCTGCCACTTTCAGGGGTCTGGGGAGAACTAGGGCTCGATTTAATTTTTTCAATCATCTTAGGGCTAGACTATCGAGATGAACTCTGCCAAGTTTTGTCTCCTTGCAGTTCTTAGTTGGGCAGTTTTGTTTTAGATAGCAGATCAATTCAGAGGAAGGGTTATTATGAAGGGGAGGCACAGGGAGCTGCACTCTGTGGGGGTCACCTGTAAGAAAATGAGATGTCAGATAGTGGAAATGAATTAATAAAAAGAAGTGAACCCTATTGACCCAGTCATGTTCTCTGTAAATCTCAGGTATGGGCATTTTCTCCTGTCTCATCCACTCCTTAGAGGGAGAGGGCTCTCCATGGTAGCTTTCTTTCGTTAGCTGGGGTTGGCTTTTCCAAATGAAGAACATTTCCAACTTGGTACCCTGCCTGTCCCTAAGATTCTTAGCATTAACCACCTCTTCCAAAAGAACTTCATAGGGATATGGTAGAGATAAAATAGGGAAAAGGGATACAGATGAGGGGAGCCAGGTCCTCCTGTAATCATAGAATTTTAAAGCTGAAAAAGACCTTAGAGACCACTTAGTTTGAGCATCTCATTTTATAGATGGGAAAATTGCAGACCAGAGGGGCAGCAGGTTTTATTTGCAAAAGCATTCAATCTGAAGTCAGAAGGCATGGGTTCGAATCCTGACTCTGCTCTTTACTATCTGCATAATTTTGCAAATGCTTTATTAATTCCTGAGAAATGAGATTGAGAAATGGATTGTAAAATCATAGCATCAGAGAGCCTCTGCTTCAATCCTCCCATTTTACAAATGGAGTGAAATGTCTGAGGTTACACAAATAATAAGGAGCAGAGATAAGATTTGAGTCCCAGCTTTCTGACTCCAGATCCACTGCTCTTTGTACCCCCTCACTAAGGATTTAGATTATTGGCTTATAGGTCTATTCATCTGGAAGTCATCAACAATCATTTATTAAGTGCCTAAATATGTGCCAGGCACTGCATTAAGGGCAAGGGATAAAAAAAAAAAGAGAGGGAGGTAAAAAACAATCTTTGCTCTCAAAGAACTCATGGTCTAATGGAGGAGACAACATGCCAACCACCATGAACAAATAGGATATAGAAAGAATAAGTTGGAAGGGACCTCACAGATAATATAGACCTTGGGCAAGTCATTTAACTTCTTTGGCCCTCAATTTGTTGTTGTGGATCAGTCATGTCTGACTCATCATGACCCTATTTGGGGATATCTTGGCAAAGATACTGGAGTGGTTTCTCTTCTCCAGCTCATTTTACAGATAAGAAAATGATTTGCCCAGGGTCATAGAGTTAATAAGCATCTGAGGCCAGATTCAAACTCAGGAAGATAAGTCTTCCTGACTCCAGACCCAGCGCTCTATCCACTGTGCCACCTAGCGGTCCCAACCGTCAATCTCCTCCTCTGTAAAATTAAGATTTTGGATTACATGGCCTTTGAGGTCTCATATCTAAACCTGTAGTCCTAAGTGACGTGCCCAAATTCACTTAACACTTGTTAAGTGAAGAGCTGGGTCTAGGACAGGGGTGGGGAACCTGCAGCCTAGAGGCCACATGTGGCCCTCTAGGTCCTCAAGTGTGGCCCTTTGACTGAATCCAAACTTCACGGAACAAATCTTCTTAATAAAAGGAGTCAAAGTCAGCCAAAAGGCCGCACCCAAGGACCTAGAAGGCTACATGCAGCTTCAAGGCTACAGGTTCCCCACCCCTGGTCTAGGACTAAGCTGGTTGTTTAAACTGCTGCTGCTATATGTATATGTGTGTGTGTGTATATATATATATATATATGTATATATATGTATATGTATATATAGTATATGTATATAAGTATATATGTATGTATATATACACACATATACATACACACATATACATATATACACACATATACACATATATGTATATGTGCATGTGTGTATATATGTGTGTGTTTGTGTTTATGTATATGTGTATGCATATATGTATGTACATGTATCTATGTATAAATATAAATACACAGACACAAACATGCGTATGTATGTATGTGTATATATATTTACATTATTGTCTTTTGGATGGGGTTAGTTTCAAGGGGCTTTATCTTCAAGCTTCTTCTGGTGATTTCCTTCTTTTATTTTCTGAATGATTTTTTCCCAAGAACTTGTTCCCGCCTGCTTGATCTGTGCCATGTTCATTCTCACCCTCATCATTTTAATCCCTCTTGTTTCCTGTCTCCTTGGCTTTCATGAGGATAGATTTCATGTGATAAAATTTCTGGGGCCTGTATTGACTGGCATGTCCCTTATTGCTTCCTCCACCTCTACTTCTCCGAGGTTTTCGTGTTCTGGGTGGCAAACTTCAATTCAACAAACATTGTAAGGCACCTTCTAGATGTAAGGCACCAAACTAAGTGCTGAGGATATAAAGACAAAAATGAGTCCCTGCCCTTAGAAAGCTTCCATTCTTTTGGAGAAAAACAACACAGAAAGAGGTAAGCAAATAAAAAGTATGTACAAGGCAAATATAGAGTAATTTTAAGAGGGAGAGAACCCTACAGGGTGAATAAGAAAAATTGTCACATAGTAAGGGGAGTTTGAGCTGAGTTTTGAAGGAAGCTAGGGAAGCTGAAAGATGGAAGCAAAGAAATGTTTTCCAGGCATGGGAAGCATCCTGTACAAAAGCACAGAGGTGGCATTATATGACATTGAAATGTCATATAAGGAGAACAGATAGTATGACATTCTTCCTCACTACATTCTTGTTTTTCCACCTTCCCATTCTTTCTCCTTTTGATTGGCATGGCTACTACTTTAGCTAGCATATTTTCTTTCTTAGCAGATACGGCTGATACCTGGGGACATTGATCTCAGTCTTTCCTCTTTCCACGGCTAAATTCCTTGAGAAGGCCATCTGGAGGTCCCTCCATTTCCTTTCCTCTCTTTTTTAAAACTTTTTTAAATCTGACATTCTACCTTATCATTTAACTGAAACTATTCTCTCAAAAATTATCAGTGACCTTTTAATTACCAAATCCAATGATAATCCTCATTTTTCAATTCTCATCCTTCTTGATCTCTCTGCAGCCTTTGACGCTGTCAATAACTGTCTTCTTCTTGATTTTCTCTTCTTTCTGGGTTTTTGTGACACTGATCTCTTCTGGTTCTCCTCCTAAGTAACTAATCCTTCTCAATTTCTGTTGTTGGATTTTCATCCAGGTCTTCCCTGCTAATTATGAGTATCCCCCAAGGCTCTGTCCTGGGTCCTCTTCTCTTCTTCCTGTATACAATTTCATTCGGTGATCTCATCAGCTCCCACGGATTCATTGATCACCTCTATGCAGATGACTCCCAGATATATTTGTCTAGTTCTAACCTCTCTCTCTACCTCTAGTATCACAGCTACCTATTGCATATCTCAAACTAGATGTGTTACAGACATCTTAAACTCAATGTGTCCCAAACCAAACTCATTATCTTTCCTCTCATCACTCTCCTCTATCCTCCACTCCCCCCCCATCAAATATACAACATCTTTATTACTGTGGAGTTACCAAAATCTTCCTATTCACCCATGCTGGCAACTTAGGTGTCGCACTCGATTCCTTACTTTCTCTCTCCCCCTAAATCTAACCAGTTGCCAAGTCCAACCTGATTCTACCTTCATAACTTCCCTCATCTATGACTCCTTCCTCCGCTTTTTCCTCTGTCATGGCCATCATTCTGGTGCAGACCCTCATCACTTCACACATGGGCTATTGCAATAGCCATCTAGTTGGTCTCCATGGCTTAAGTTTCTCTCTACTGCAGTCCGTCCTCCTCTCAGCCACCAGAGTCAAGTTTCTGAACAAAGACCTGACCATGTATTCAATAAACTCCAGTAGTTCTTTGTCACCTCCAGGACCAAATGTAAAATTCTCTGTCACTCAAAGCCCTTATTGCCTGTCCCCTTCTGTCTTTCCAGTCTTCTTACACTTTATTATCCTTTAAGTACTCTATAATATAACAGTGCTGGACTCCTTGCTGCTCCTTAACAAGATACTCCATCTCCAGAATCCAGGCATTTTCACTGGGTGGCCCTGACACCTGAAATTCTTTCCCTCTTCCTCTTTACCTCTTAGCTTTCCTGGCTTTCTTTAGATTTCAGCTAACCTTTTACCTTCTGCAAGAGGCCAAACCCTCTTTAACCTTAGTGCTGTTCCTCTGGAATTATCTCTGATTTATTCTGTATATATCCTACTTGTACATACTTATCTGTATATTGTCTCCCCTCTTAGACTGTGAGCCCCTTGAGGGCAATGACTTTTTTTTTTTACCCTCTTTGTATACCTAGCAGTTAGCACAGTGCCTGGCTATATGTAGTTATATGTGATAAATGTTTGTTATTTGTTTGTTGGGGCAGAGAGGTCACAGTAACTTACTGGCCACATGTGGCAAATGAAGCCATTTTGGCTAGTGAGCTGATATCTTCTTCCTTGGGGTAGCATTTCTTTTCAGGGATAATAACTTTATCTTCATTCTTATTTTCTTAAAATTTTGACACAGGATCATAGAAATTCATAAATCTAGAGCTGGAAAGAATCCCAGGGGCCATTAAATCCAACTTCCTCATCTTATGATAGAGAAGCTAAGACCTAGGGAATTTAAATCACTTCCCCAAGTTCACACAAGTAGTAAACATCAGAGGCAGAACTAGAATCCAGGTCCTCTGACTCTAGGAGCCAGTGAGTGCTTTCCACTGTACCATGATACTTCTTTCCTTCCCTTAACTGTCTTCTATCACCTTTCAAGGAGTCATTTTATTCAGCTCAGTTTGATTGTTTTTAATCCAAACAACATAAATTCAATTTTTCCTCTGATTCTGATTCTGAATTCTTCTGATTTTTTTTTTTGCCTCTTTAAGTCCCTTTTCTCTTAAATGATTTTATCTTTATCTATTCATTCTCATTGACTTTTAACAAATTTGAAAAGTAGCCACATAAAACTTTAAAAGTATGAAAGCATTTATTTTATTATTATTATTATTGTTTTCTTGTTAACTTGAATGATTTATCTTTCTGTGTTCTCTTATTTGAAATGTTTGCATGTCAAATACTTGACTTGTCTCTGATTGCGTTTGAAAGACAGACTAAGTTGCCTTTTTTTTTTGGTTTAGATGACATATTTTTACATTGTTTATTAGGCCCAAATATATATGACATCATATTTTGAGGTGTATAGTAATTTCCTTTGTTCAAAATATACCTTTTTCAATAATATCTCCTTTGATTTCTCATAAATTAGTTTTTTTTTTAAAAAAAATAGATTTGAACAGATTTTTCTTAGTAAGTGAAGGACTTTCTTTTGGTTACCTACAATATTTCTTGTCTGATGTTTACATTCTGAATTTTGATCACTACATTTCATTATGACTTAAACATATGGTTTCTTTCTTTCAGCGGCTTATAGATTCTATTGTACTGTAATTTGACTTCAATTTCCAAAACTTCTGGAAAATTAACATGTTATTTTCTGAAGATTTATATTTAGATATTTTTTTTCCTGGGAAACCCTGCAATTCTATCTTTAGGATTAATTGCCTTGGCTTGTATACAGCATGTGTCCTTCTATTATTGTTATCCTTTCATTCTGTTCTGTCAAGTTTTCTTTCACCTCTATATTTTTTTTTGTGTGTGAGGCAATTGGGGTTAAGTGACTTGCCCAAAGTCACACAGCTAATACATGTCAAGTGTTGGATCTGAGGCTGGATTTGAACTCAGGTCCTCCTGACTTCAGGGCTGGTGCTCTATCCACTGTGCCACTTAACTCCCCTCACCTCTATATTTTAAAAATTCAAATTTACCATGATATTTTTCAGAGTCTATGAAGTTTTAGAAATGCTCTCTATACTAAGTTCTAGGTTGTCTACTCAATTAATTGTCTTTCTAAAATTACTTCTTTGGGTGCTCTGATTTTTATCCTTGTATCTTCTTTTAATTATTTTATTTATCTTATAGATAAGTACAGGATACACATACACACCATGATGTGTGTGTGTGTGTGTGTGTGTATACTAACAACTAAAGGGATCAGAAAGCCTTCTTGAAGGAGGTGGCAATTAAGCTAAGCTGTGAAGGAAACTAGGAGTTGAAAGAGAGAGGTTAGAAGGGAAAGAATTCCAGACAAGAGAGATAGTATGTGCAAAGACAGATGTGGTGTTGGAGCATATAACCCTTGCTGAGCAAGACTTCCAATGTCTTGAATCTAGTTGTATTTAACTTTCTACTCCCACGTTGCTTTGTAAGAAGAGAGTAGCAGCTGATTAGAGATGCATCTGATAAAGCCCTGCCATTAAATTTCTTTCATTCCATTTTACCTATAGGTTCTTGAATCTCAAGAGTCATTTGGCTCATGATTTTATTTTCAAAAAAGACTATGTCCTAAATATCATATATAGATTTAGGAGGTGAGGGGTTTTATATCTTCCTATTTTAAAAGATGCCTGGGAGTTAAGCGTCATAGCACTTACCTGCAATCCCTGCTGCTGAGGATGCCAAAATTCATGGATTACTTGAGTTCAGGAGATCTGAAGTGTAGCAGTGCTAAAAACCATTTGGGTGTCTGCACTTAGTCAGGCACTAATATGGAGAATCTTTATAAGTGGATTACCACTAGTCTGCCTTAGAAGGGTCAAAGTGGCCTAGGTCAGAACAGTGGAACAAGTTAAAGCTTCTGTGATGATTGGTTTTGGGAATGGCCTTATGAGTGACCACTATACTTGCATCCTGGGCTAGATAAGTAAACTCAGTTTCAAAAAAAGATCCCTGAGAAATCTCCAATTTCATTAGCTTCTCTGGGTCATCTGTTCCAGGGCCTTATGCCCCTCTCCATCAGGTAGTTCTTCCTCATCGAAACCTAGACTAAGAGTAAAGTTACCTAGGAGTAACACCATGGTAGAAGTAGAGAGGAGGGGGTAGAGAGTGATACAGCTACTTTTAATTATTGCTTTTTAATAAATACACTTATACGAATGCTAGGAAATTCAGCACTCTGTGGTCCCTGGCTATTTATTCTGTGGTAAGTCTAAGCTTGTTTTATAGGCAAGGCTCAAAGTTTTCAGTGGACAGAAACATGTAGACAGGACAATTTCCAAAGCTTATTAGGGCAGATAACCCATTGTGGTGTGATTCTTCATACTTAACTTGAATCCATCTCACCTTTTTGTTCTGTCCCCTCCCACTAACCCCCAACTATCACCTTGGCTACTTGACTATAAGCTCTTTGAAGTCAAGAACCGAGTCTTTTTGAAACTTTGGACCCTCCTCAGTCAATAAGTATATTACGTCTAATATTATTTCCTTGTTAAATTTTATGGATCATTGGTCCTTGTTTTCCATGTAGTAAGGAATAAAAAGATTGAAGCCCTTTATCACATCCTTCATTTGTTTACTACTTAGAAAATAGCATCATCAAAGACAGAGCCAAAGGAGGGGGCTTGACGGCAGTGCTGCATCCCAAGTTCATTTAGACTGTAGCCAGAATGACTAGAAGGCAATGGCCCCATGACAAGTGCCATTAGTTCACTCCAATAAGCAAGTTCTTGTTGAAGACTTACTACCTATTCAAATCGTCATTGGCGGATGTGTATGTTCCCGGGCTAGCTACAGAGCTGTCCATAGGAATTTGCTAGCCTTCTACGTCTGTCTTAATAACAAGGGCTTATATTTATATAATGCTTTAAGGCTTAAATTTTATAGGTGATGAAATTGGAACTCTGAGAGATCAACTTGTTCCAGGTCATAATCCAATAGAACCTGGATTTGAACCCAGGATTCCTGACTCTATATCTAGTGTCCTTTTCATTACATCATTCTGTCTCCTAAGAACAAGAAGTGCCAGTGGGGTTCTGTTTTCTCCTTTGGCTATAAGTATACCCTCCATTTATCTTCACAGAATCATAGATATAGAAGACTTTAGAGGCTAAGTACAACCTTTAAGGAATCCTGAGCTTCCTTGACAATGGTCATCCAGTTTCTTCAGACTTGGTGGGTGAGCTCACTATTGGCCAGCTAGTCTCTTCCTTTGTTTGTCCTACTTAATTATTAGAAATGTCTAATGTTGCACTTGAATCTACCTTCCTGAAGTTGCTAACTATTTCCCTTTGGAGAAATATTAAGAGTGATTCCTTTCTCTTCTACATAACAGCCTCTTACATATTTGAAGGCTATCATCTTGCTACTTTATCTTCTTGACCTTCCTACACAGCTGGGAATACAGAAGACTGTGGAGAGCAAATAACCCATTTCTATTCAATTCAACAAGCTTTTATTGATTTATTGAACTCAATTTATTGAACACCATTTATTGTGTTCATTATTATGTTAGTCCCTGGGAATAAAAAGACAAAAATAGTAGTCTGCTAGGGGAACTCACAGTCTACTGGTGTTACACTAATACAAATGCCCTTGTTACAAACTTTCTGACCTCTCAGACTCAGGAACCCAACTGCCTAGACCTGTAGCGCTTACCTCTTCCTCCTTGCCTTAACTGGTCTCTCTGGACTTAACTTTATTCATGCCTCATCCTTTCAGTCACCTAGTCTTTTGGGACTTGGATTCTTGCCTTCCAGACACAATATTTTCCTGACTTTTTATATCTGTGTATTCAACTTGGGTCTGGACCTTCTGGACCTGTACTGCCCTGCTGTGCTGCTTAGCTCCTGGCATAATAATAACCTAGGGTATACAGTCAGTGAAAGATGCTCAGATGTTCTTATTTGACATTCCATGTGTGATTATCTCCATTCTCCATCTGAGGCAAAGACTCCTTTTTCCCAACTTGAAATGGCAAATGGATATACATTGTGCCCTGCTACTTCCCAGTGGAAACCTCTTGCTCTAACTGAGCTGGTCTTTTTACTATTCCTACATAATCCATCTTGATTCCTGTATCCTGACCTCTGATCATACTTTTCTAGAATATTCTCTTTCTACTCTCCTTATCCTATGTATTCTTCAAGGACCAGCTCTACTTCCAATTCTCCCATCAAGCCTTCCATTAATGTTCTAACCTTCACTGATCTTCCCTTTAGACCGTGTGTAGTTCAGAGTACACATGTGACATGATCCTTCACTCCCTTTTAGTATTATTTAACTGTTTTAAATAAAACATATTAAGTATCTACTGTATGCTAGGTACTATCCTAGGTGATGGGGATACAGATTTTTAAAAATTTCCTTTTCTCAAGGGGCTTACACTCTAATAGAGATGTTATATACACATATAAACATATACAGAGTAAGTACAACAACACATAATCTCATCTCTACAATTAGATTATAAGCCCCTAGTGTTTCATGCTTTTCTTGTATGTTCACACAGGCCTTATACAGTCTTGGGCACATAGGAAATGCTCAAAAGTAAATGTTAAACAGGGGCAGCTAGGTGGTGCAGTGGATAGAGCACCAGCCCTGAAGTCAGGAGGACCTGAGTTCAAATCTGGCCTCAGACCAAACAATTGACACTTACTAGCTGTGTGACCCTGGGCAAGTCACTTTACCCCAATTGCCTTAAAAACAAACAAACAAACAAACAAACAAACAAACAAAAAGTAAATGTTAAGTTATACCACACCAAACTAAAAATACAACAGCAAAAACAAATCTGGGATTTCCATGTGCAACTAGTGACCCAGTCTTCTACCCTAAGGCTCTGGGTACACAAAAACTGAGTGTAATGCTAGGAGCTGACCCAAAAGTGTGATTTCTCTCATTTTGGCTGATTATTCTCCCACCTAGAGTTTACTCCTGCAAATTACTTAATAGGATTTAAGCATAACTTTTTTTCTCGGTTTCCACACATTGGGTAAAAGTCATCAAGCTCCCATACAAGCATTTCCATACGAGTAACAAATGAAAATTTCACCCCATAGAAGATGCAGAATATGGAAAAGATTTACAGTGCCATAAGTAGATAGAGAAAATACACAAGATCCTCAGAGGACTCACTGGAGAACATAAATAGATGCAAAGAGTATATAAAGGATTCAAATAGCTTATAAAAATCCATTAGAGGGTAATTATCTTTTGGGGTAAAAAATACCCTGTCCCATCAGACCTAGGTGATCTGAATCACTCAACTTTAATATTAAAGTTAATGTTAGGGGGTTGCAAGATCCAGGTCTTTTGCTTCCTTATGTCACAGATCTCCTTCATCACTTGTCTGGTCATGGAGTCTAGGTAATCTTCTTTCCTCAAATGGATACTGCTCAGAAAATCTCCCTTCTCTGGATAGAAAGCTGGATTCTTGAATCACTGGCTAGGAAATAAAAATACCCCTCCTCTTCTATTGGGGTTCAGGAACATTGTCCACAAAATCTAATCTTGAGGCAAATGGGTATAGACAGGTTTGCTCTTTCTGTTTGCTTCTATAGGACATCTATTGGTGCCCTAGCTGCTGCCAACTCTTGGGCTATGAAGACCTTCTCTCAGTATCCATCCTCTTAGGCCATGTGAGCAAACTCATGTAACTTCTATTTGCTTCTCTCCCAAGGCAGTCAGTCATTATCAGTTTCTGAGAGGAGGACGCTGTATGTGAAGGCTCTCCACCTCCAACACGAGTCTGCTCTGTGGCACTTTTATCTGTCCCCTGAATAGAGAACAGATAAAAAAAAAAGTATGAAAGGGGCTGAGAACAGACTGTTGCTCTCTCTTATAGGTTGGTGTAAAGAATCAAGTCATATATGAGTTCATCCTAAGTTCCAGTCAGCAAATCATCTTGGGGGCAGCCCCAGTCCCTGAAAACCAATCAGAAGTTGTCAATTATCTTCTTCAAAAGGCACCAATGGCATTTGTCATATTCTTGAGGGAGAGATACTTAAGTTGATCAGGGAACCCCCTTGATTAACCCTCATTATACATGGGGATACTTCAGCAGTTTCCTACCCCCCCTTCAGAGGTTTGGGGTAGGGAGCCTCGTGCTATGATTGTCAAGTGGAACAGTAGAATAATGGTAAATGCACTGGATTTAGAATAATGAACCTTAGCAAAGACGCTCTCTGGGCCTCAGTCTCCTCAACTGTAAAACAAGAGATTTGTACTAGATGATCTCTGAGGTTCCTTACAGCTCCAAATCTAATTTTATGATCCAACCACCTGTATCCAAATGACTGCAGGTGTTACAAGTTCATCCATCTGGTGACACCATTCTGCAGCTACCACATATAGTCACAGTTCATGAGAAGTTTGGTGAAAAGTAATGGGTTTGGGGATTGAGAGGGGGAAGGGAGGAAGAGATATAGAGATACACCACAATGGTCTTTCCCAGCTGCTTTCCCACTAGATCAGCACACCAATGGAACATATAGAGTTGTCACATAAGGGTAGACTCCCAGAGCATCCATTCAATGGCAGCTGTGCCCTTCCTTGAGCACTGAGGGCTTACTTGAATCAGCTTTCCTCTCAGTTGCTAAACCAATTCTAACTGAAGGCAATAGAATCGTGGCCAATTTTCCATAGTTCTACCCTGAAATGTCTCAGCTAAATACTGCTTCTGAGGTCCAGGATGACAGCGCGATCACTCACAAAGCATTTCTCCTTGCTTCTGCCTGTTCTCTGGCTTCCCTGTGTCCTAGGAGATGCCATGCTAACATCTGATTTGATTTATTCTCTTGTTCTCAACCCTACACTGAGGGTCCTGTGGAGCTATTTACCTAATCCTCTACAACAAATAAACAAACTTGTGTGGAGTTGGGTGGCTCAGGGTCCTGTAGGAAGAAAAGGGATTAGGGAGCAAAAAGTCTCACATCCATTCTTTCTCTGCCTGTGTCTGACCCACCACTAAGGAGAGGAGGAGGGGGGAGTGATTAATTTCCAGTTTACCTTTTCTTTAACATAACAAACTTAGGCTTTTGGGAAGCTTAATTGGATCTATTCTTGGATGCAACAAAAAGTTAGTGGGAGATGAAAGGGGCAGATCAAGAAAAAAAAAACATTTCAAGTGAATAATTTAAGATCACATCCATAATTAATGGCATTTGGCGTGCTTCCCCTGGTGCTCTAATCATAGCTCGAAATGTGCTAATTAGAGTAGTTTGGTGCAAATCAGTTGGTGCAGGTGTGGGAGAGAAGCATGGTGGGAGTACTGGCTCTTCTACCTGGATCTTCTCCCATTGGTGTGAAGCTCTAATAAAGGAGGCCTCTTTATTTGATGCAAAAGGAGCCTCTCTGGGGGCAGAAGAGGAAACTCACACGGAGGTCTTCAATCAGGGGACACTACAAATGGAGCCTGCTCAGCCCTCCATGAGAGAAGCGACAGAGGCTCATGCCTGCCCTGCGGGGGCCATGCCCAGGGACAAGGCACTTGTGCTTGCCTTACAAGATGTGAAAATTGCACTCTTCCCTCCCCGCTTCCCCCACTTCCACCTCCATGTAGTTCTGCCCATAGGAGGCTCTGAGCCTTTATTGTACATGTGAGACTTGACCTATCCCACAACAAATCCCTAAGAGCTGTGGAGAGTGGTATCAGCAACAACATCCGCACATATAAAAAGTTATTCTAAAAAAAGTTGACTTTCACTGTGACCTGCCTTTCGACCCTTGGGCAATTGCCCATCTGGCCTATCTCTAGTGTAGAGCTTCTTAAACTTCTTTGTGTCATAGACTTCTTGCCAGTCTGGTGAAGCCTATGGGTCCCTTCTGAGCTGAGTCAGCTGGTGAGGCAGTGGATACAGTGTTGGACCTGAAGTTAGGAAAACCTGAGTTCAAATTCAGCCTTAGACACTATGCGATCCTGGGTGAGGCACTTAACCTCTGTCTGCCTCAGTTTCCTCAACTCTAAAATAGGTTTAATAATAGCACCTACCTTCCAGGGTTGTTGTGAGATAGAATCAAATGAGATTTTATATATGTATGTATGTATGTGTGTGCGTATGTATGTATATACACACACATATAATACATACACACATATATGTTGTGAGGATAGAAACAAATGAAATATTATTATATATAGAGATAGATATACATATACACACACACTTAGTACAATGCTTGACACATAGTAGGCACTAAATAAATACTTATTCTCTCCCTTCTCATAATAACATTTCTAAACACATAAAATAAAATACATAGGATTACAAAGAAAATCTATTATCTTGAAATAATATTTGTTAAAATTTATTTGTTAAAATCATTTGCTTAAAAAAAAAACAAAAGACACACAAGTTTATGGATCCTAGGTTAATAATTCCTGTGCCTAGTTCAATTTCTTTTCAGAAGAAATGATGCAAGAAGAATTAAGGGCAACAATATATACTAGAATTATACATTTAGAATGCCTTGGTATAGCTTTTTCTTGGGGTTGTAGGGTTAGGGCTAGAAAGAACTTAGATCTCATCTGGTCCAACCTTCTCATTTTATAGATAAGGAAAGAGAGGTATAGAGCGCTGAATCATCTCTTCCAAGGTCATACAGGTATTAAATGGTAGAGCCAGCACTAGAGTCCGGATTTGCCAACTTCAAATCTATCATACTGTGTCATGATATCTTACTTTCCTGGATTTCTGCTCTTCTGTGTCCCATTCCTGAAAAGTCTTGCTCTCCATTAAAAAAAAATGAATAAGGCTCTTGATTTGATAACTCACTAAGACATTATCTCTCCTAAAGGTATTTGCAATTGGACAGGTAAATCTTGAAGATCCAAAAATTGTTAGAAATCACAAGAGTCCATGTCTATATAGTTTGCTTTAGTAAAACAAAGAGCTTTCCCCTGACAACCTTCTGTAGTAGGTAGTGCAGATATTATTATCCCCATTTCATAGATTAAGAAACTGAGGCTCAAAGAAATGAACTTAGGCATGATTAACATTTCAGGTACGATGGCAGCCTAATGAAGTCAGAAACTGAGAGAGGGGAACAGGGAACTCTTCCTAAAGTCCCTCAGATCCAACCATGTACATGACTGCTTATTCATCAGATTGACCCATCCCACCTTCACTGCGACGAAGAATATCATTCATGAGACTGTCTTTTGTTCCCTTTGGAGAGTCTATGTTGTGGGAAATCATTTGTAGTTGAAGAATTGTGCTAGTTAGGTTTGGGATTTCAAGGAACATAGACAAATTTACACTGTTAATCTACCTATATTTTATTTATTCAGTGACATGCAAACTATTGTACCTACTTATATGGAAAGGTAAAAGAAGAAATGGGCTTATTTTTCATCTACCTCACTGTCATCTTTTGAGTCCCTATCTTTGCCTGACTCCAGGAAATAGACCTCTATAAGACACTGTTCCCAGAAGTTCAGCTCTATTCACATAATGGTTAAACCACCAGAATTTCTAGGGGTTCTGTGGTTTTATAATGAGATAGACAATAAGAGTTGGAACCTGTAAGGGATGTACCGATTTTGAGCAGGTCAGATGAAGCTAAGAGCAAAATTTGTCAAGTTGCTTTGGAGTCAGAGGGTAAACTCATGAATACTCAGTCCCTTGAGCAACTTTTCTTTTTGGGTTAACGTATAGATCTAACCAAGCTGTATCAGGAACAGAGAAGAGAGAAAGTCAAATCTTTATTTAAAAGTATATTCAGTCCATGACTCAACTGAACTGGGATGCTTAAGATATCTATATGGAGTCTCCACCAGTCCTTTCTGCTTTAGGACTAAAGGTCTTTACTATTTCCATCATTCTCTAGCTGTACACTTGTCAGTCAGAACATCCTAGGTACAGTATAGGAAGATGACAGTAAGGGCCATGAGACACTTGGATGTGTTACTGTTTGTAGGTGAAATACCAGGTTATGGATTCTTATTACTGTCTATGGATGGCATAGAGACTAATGTGACTCTTGGATGTTGGACTAGGAGCAAAATGATATCTCAGCCTTGTACCAAGCTTTTAAACTTTTCCAAAGCACTTTCACATCCATCACCTTATTTGATTACTAGAATAACTCACATTTATTTAGCACTTCATCTACAAAGTACTTTCTTTACAACTCTCTGAATTGAGTGGTATAAATGTCATAATCTTCCATTTTACCATTAAGAAAACTGAGGCTCAGAATGGTAAAAGTGACTTTATTAAACTTGCAAAAAGTCAGTGGTGTAGCTGAGACCTAAACTCATGTCACCTGATTCCTAAAGCCTTTCCTAAGATCATAGCATTTTCCCACATGGTCAAGGTATGAGCCAATGAATCTGAAAACCTAGGAGAGCCAAGGTTTAGTGAAGTCAAAGCTTCGGGAAGCAAAAAATTCAGAGAGCCAAGTCAAGAGACCAGAGCCAGAACTCTGGACAGAGGAACAGAACTAGGAAGGAGCTTTACCTTCCTGTATGCCAGTGGTGTCAAACTCAACTGGAAACTGGGACCACTAAAACATACATAAGGATTCTAGCAGGCCTCCTATTGACTTAGGAAATCACATGTTAATATTATTTCTTTTCCATGATATTTTAATTTATTTTGTTAAATATTTCCCAATTATATTTTAATCTAGTTCTTGGATCGTTTCAGGGTATGGTCTGGGGGCCACATGTTCATCACCTCTTCTGTATACCACTGAGACGTCCAGGTACATGGAGGGCTGATGTCTTGTATTTTGGTGAGAAACTTCAAGGGATCTGAAACTACCTGGGTTCAATCAGATGGCTTGATGCTAAATCCCTGGATCTCTGTTCCTTTATAAAAGGATTGAGTTAGACTAGTTAATCACTAAAGTCCCTTTCAGAAAGCTCTGACAGTATTCAGATCATCTGGGTGTATTTGGGGACCTTGAGAGGTATCTTTTCTGCCTGAAGAAGGAAGTATGGCATAATCACATGAATGTTAGATCAGGAGTCAGAAACCCTGGGTGCAGTCCTAGCTGTGCCACTTAGTAGCAATGTGAGCTTTGTTTTTGCCCAGTAGAATGTACTTTTCTTGAGGTCTAGGATAGTTGCGGTTTTCATCTTTGTACCTTCAGTGCCTACCATTGTGCCTAGTACACAGTAGGTACTTAATAAATGCTTACTGAGTTGAATTGTTGACCTTAGTCAAGTCCTTCAACCTCTCTGGGCCTCAGTTTCCTCACCTGTAAAATGAGAGGTTGGGCTATGTGATCTTCACAGGCCTTTCTGGCTCTAAATCTATGATCTGATGTGGGCCTTACAAATTCTCTCACGGGAACATTGTGGGATCCTCGGGGTCACTCCGGGTTCTTTAGGTCTCCTAGACAGGGAGGCACTTCAGAGGCCACTTGGCGCCCCATCTTTATTTCTCATGTTACAGATGGGAAAACTGGTTCATGGAGAGGTTAAGTGACTTACTCAAGGTCACACAGAAAAATATCAGAGGCAGGATTTGGACCCAGGTCCTCTGACATGAGAGCTAGTACTCTTTCTACTATACTATGAGTCCTCCTAAGAAGTGTGCTAAAAATGAGAGGACAGACAACCCTTGTAGAGGGATAAACAGTCATAATTTGATTGGGTTGCTGTGGTGAGCCACCTGCACTGGTAAAAGTGCTACTTAAATGACTTCTGGGTAAATTGTCACTCAGATACTTAATAGGTGTGTGAACCCAGGCAAATCATTTAATTTATTTCAGACTCAGTTTCCTCACTTATAAAGGAGGGATAATAATAGCACTTACCTCATAGAATTGTTGGGCAGCCAGGTGGTACAGAGAATAGAGTGCTGGGCCTAGAATCAGGAAGACTCCTCTTCCTGAGTTCAAGACTGCCTCAGCCACTTGCTAGTTATGTGACCTTGGGCAAGTCACTTAACCTTGTTTGCCTCAGTCTTCTAATCTGTAAAATGAGCTGGAGAAGGAAATGGCAAACTACTCCAGTATCTTTGCCAAGAACACTTCAAATGGAGTCATGAAGAGCTGGACATTGAAAAACAACCACATAGTGTTAGGAGATTCAAGTGAGATAATATATGTAAATCTTTCTCAATAAGGCTTTACAACCTTAAAGTGTTATATAAATGCTTGCTATCATCGTCGTTGTTGTTATTGTATTACTGTGACTGCCCTTTTCTCTTGGATGGCAGTACTTGAACATAGCAACTTATATGTTTCCCTTTCTCTTCAGTAGTTGGGAAATTTTCTCAGATGTGCATCCCTCTGAATAAACTCTACCTCCCCCTTCCCCCCACTGATTCTCTCCAGATACTCCTGAGCATGAAACATTTGAGAGTAGGAAAAGTCAGGGGCTTAAGGCCTGGTGGATCATAATGAAAGAGGATGCTCGATTCATGTATAGATGGTAGAATTGTAGGGGACTCTAATTAGCTTTCTGAGCCCAAATTAGCTATCTTTTATTCCTGCTCCTGGACTATATGGTGGCCTAGTCAATAGGTGCCAATTTTATTAGGTGCCGCCTGCATAACAGCAGCCGAGACTCCCCCTCCAATCTCCTTGGCTAGTAACGCTCATTGGCTGAGACAGCTAATCGATGACTGAACCTTGCCAGCCCCACAGATATCGACTCAGGGCTTGGGAAGACTTTATAAGGAGTCATCGGGGGGATTCTTTCAGCTCAAATTGAATTGTGGGCCATTAAATCTCTTTAGTAAAAGACTGCGCCTCATATCATATGCCAATGCTCCTTCAGAATTTTTCACTCGAGCCGGAGCATACCAGTGACTGGGGCCATCTCAGCATATTCCAAGTTTGTCTTTGCCGGGCAGGGTCTGTTAATTGTTATGGATTTTCCGGCAGGTAAAAGCATTTGGAGCTTGGAAAGTGTGGTTTTTGTTTTCCTTGCAGAAGAAAACCTACTTAGGTAGTTCTATCTAGGGGCATGAGGAGGAAGGGGAGTGCTGGGGCCTTGGTTCCTTGTATCTACAGCATCTTGGGTGACCTCGGGCATGGCCAACTTTTTTTTTCTTTCACTTCTCCTTCACTTCCTTCACCTCCGAGAGAGAGACAGAGAGAGAGACAGATAGGCAGAGAGAGACAGAGACAGACAGACGGAGAAAGAGAGAGTACAGTTTTTTCCCTACCTGAGGAGGGGAGGGATTAGGTGGGGAAGAGGTAGGAGCTATAGCTAGGTTACACTTGTTAGGAGATCTGAAAACCACAGCTAAAATCGCATCTCTAGATATCATTTGTTCTTACCTCTCCATTTCATGATGAGGAAACTGAGGCCCAGAAAGAAGATGAGACTTGCCTGATTTTACCACAGTGTGAGAACCAAGTCTAGCACCAGGTAGCAAGGGACAATGGAAAAAGCACTGAATTTGGAGCCTGAAGATATAAGTTCAATCCTACGTCTGATAGTGCCTACATGACTTTAGGCAAGACATTTCTTTTTGCTTGAAATTCTTTGTATGTAAAACAGATATATTAAAAGAGAGATACTGGAGTTTATTGAGCATGTATGTGTGTATAGGGTTAGTTAGGTGGCACAGTGGATAGAGCATCAGGCCTGGAGTCAGGAAGACTCATCTTCCTTAGTTCATATCTGACCTCAGACACTTACTAGCTGTGTGACCCTGGACAAGTCACTCAGCCCTGTTTGCCTCAATTTCTTCATTTGTCAAATGAGCTGGAGAAGGAAATGACAAATCATTCCAGCATCTTCACCAAGAAAACCTCAAATGGGGTCATGAAGGATTTGACATGACTGAAACAATTGAATAACAACATGTGTGGGTGTATGTGGCATTGTCATACCTGGGCTTTAGGAACATCACTCTGATGGCTGAGTGGAGGATGGACTGGACTGGGGAGGGATGTGGCAGCCAATCCCCTACACCTCAGGGGTGAAGGGAAGAGTGACCATAGAATGGGTCTTATTATGAATATGGGCTTCCTAGGGTTCTGTTCAACCAGTCATCAATGAATTGGTCAAAAAAGAGGGCTTACAAATGGGGCTTGAGCACATCTCAACGAACCCCTCCAGCTAATCAGTTACAGTAGGGAGATAGTCATGAGTCTTCTGGCCAAAGTGAATCACCAATCAAAGGGGAAAACCAAGAATTGGGCGTGGAAATATGGAGATGAAGATATGGGGAAGCAGCAGGTACAGTCATTGAACAATTCAATCTGATAAACATTCTTATGAGTGCCTGCTTCTCCACCCATGTCCTCTCCCCATTTCTCATTGTAGCAGAGTTGACCCTGGGTTCTTCAAGAGCCAAGTGCCACCTCCTACATGAGGCTTATTTGGATTCCCCTATTTCCTAGTGTCATACCTCAAAATTACTTTGTATCTACTTTGAATACATTTTGTATTTTCTTATCTGCATGTAGGTTACTTCCCCCAAAAGAATCAAAGCTTCTTGAGGACAGGGATTGGTTAGTTTTTTATCTTTTTATCCACAGTACCCAGCATAGTGCCCAAAGTGGAGTAAGCGCTTAATTAAAACTTGTTGAATTAAATTGAAATGAATGCCAGTGAGATAGAAGCTCTGGCAGAAGCTTCTACCAAGCTGGAAAAGCATTGAATATAATTCTAGTGACAGATTGCATCTGTTGTTTGAAGAGTAGCCTGGCTAAGTTTAGAGAGGCTTAGAATCATCTGGCTGCCCACTAAGCAATGCCAGACTAGCTAACCTGCCTTCCTTTTTGGACAAAGTTATTACACTGGTAGATCAGATGCATACTCTATGTATAACTATCAATTAATCAGTAAGTTTTTCCTTATTAATTAATAACTATTAATCAATAAATTTATTAAGCATCTACTATGTTCTGGACACTGTGTTAAATGTTGGATACTATAGTTTTACCTAGATTTTGGTAAACCATTTCATAAAGCCTATCATACTCTTCTTGTAGAAAATGTGGAGGTGTAGGTTAAATGATTATACAATAAGGTAGAACTTAAACTGTCAGAATAGCCAAGCTCAATAAATCATCTTAATTGTTCCACGTCAGCTTGACAGGAGGTCTCTAGTGCAGTGCCCCAGGGATCGGCCCTTGGTCCTATGCTGCTTAACGTTGTTATCAATTACTTGGATAGAGGCACAGGTGGCTTGCTGTGTATAGTGGGCAGCTGCTGGTGATCCTGGTGATGTAGATGACTGACCCAACACAGGCAAGGTATCTATTTATAGAGGTACAGTTATCAAACTCAGGGTGTTAGAAATGGGCCTAAAATCAGCACTCCCTCACTGGAGGCTCAGTGTTGGGGTAGCTAGGTGGTATAACGGATAGAGTACCAGGCCTGGAGTCAGGAACACTCATCTTCCTGAATTCGAATCTGGCTTCAGACTCCTACTAGTTGTGTGACCCTGGGCAAGTCCCTTAACCCTGTTTGACTCAGTTTCCTCATCTGTCAAAAGAGAGAAGGAAATGGTAAACCACTCCAGTATCTCTGCCAAGAAAACCCCAAATGCAGTCACAGAGTCAGACACAACTGAAAATGACTGAAGTTGGGATGAAATGAGGCACTTGAAAGTCGTTGAATGATTAATAAAAAGAAGTAGACTTTGCCCTAATACAACAAGAATACACAAGACCACAGTGGCACTTAGCTTTTCTGAACTTGGTCCTCCTCATCTCCATATGGAAAAGTTTCTTGTCAGCAGAGCAGGCAAGATATGGATCCTCGAATGGTCTTCTAAAATCCACTGAATCTGAGGAACCCAGCTCTACTTGGGTGGGATTTTTTCAAGCCTTTCAGTGACTAGGAAGCTGTATCAAGGGAGTTAGGGGCCAATGAAGTCCTACAGAGAGTTTCACTGCCTTTTGGGGAAAGCTATTAGAAGAGTTGGGGTGGGACTCACCCATTTTTTTGGGGGGTGGGGGGGCTTGGGCCTTATTGATTGTTCAAGGAAACACTGATGCATATTATTTCCTTTGGAGCAAGTCCTATCAGTCCTAACAGGGCAAGTTCATGCTGGTACTTGTTCATAGCTTTGGTTTTGGTTTAGCTGAGCACTAAGATCTTGTCTCCCCTTTTCTGGAAAGAGACCCTTGAATGGTGGCAATGTGGTAGGCACAGAGTGAAGAATCTGCCAGGTCTGAGAAAGTAGAAAGCTGTGTCATTGAGTGGTTTATACAGGGTAGGAAGGATATTAGAAACCACATCCCCAGTATAAAATCTTCTATTATGCAAGAAACAAAGAAACCTTTCTGCTCTAGCTGTCTATTTAACAGAGAGCTACTGGTCAGAAGAATCTCTTAATTCCCACATAGTTTGTAATTCTATCTTTTCCATAGCCTAGGGACTCTACCCTACTCTTGAAATTCTCTTTCTGTCACAGGGTCTGCTGAGAGCTACGTAAAATGCAAAGGCCTGGCTATAGCCTAAATTATTTTTCGTCAAAATTTTAGATGACCTAAAGCTGGGAAGGATAATATAAAATCATATTTGACTCAAGAAATTAAATTCATGAGTATAGGATAGGGGAGACATGGTCAGAAAAAAGAAAGTTTGTATGAAAAAGATCTTGGTGGAGGGATGATTAGTGGAATAGTTGGCAGTGTGATGTGGCAGCCAAAAAAAAATGGTAGTATGGTTTCCAGGTCTATGGAAGCTTATGATCCTCTTTACTTTGCCCTGATAAGGTATACTGCATTCAGTTCTGGGTACAAAGTTTAAGAAGGATATCTAAGCTAGAGAGAGTGCAAGGGAGGACCACCAGTATGGATAATAAAGGGACCTTGCTTCTTTGTCGTGTGAAACTTGGTTGAAGGAACTAGGAGTGTTTAGCCTGAAGGAGAGACTCAAGGGTGGATATGATAGAGAGAATGGGTGCAATAGGATGGAGAAATGAGAGGAAATTGCAAAGAGGCAAATATAGATTTGATTTTTATTGTTGTTGTTTATTTCAGTCATGTCCAACTCTTTGTGATCCCATTTGGTGTTTTCTTGGCAAAGATACTGGAGTGGAGGAGGAAAAAATCCAACCACTTAACAATTTGGCTATCTAAAAGTGAAATGAAATGCTTCTGAAGATGGAGGGTTCCCCTTCTTGCAGGTCTTCAAGCTGGATGTCCACATTACTTTGGGTATCTTATAGTATAGATTCCTTTTGTACATGGGCCATCCAGATGGCTGTAAAGCCCCCTTCTACCTGTGGATTTCTGTGATCCTTTAATCATGTTGATCAGTGGAGTGAAGCAGGTGCTTGCTCCCATGCTTTTTAACATGATGTTTTCA
Source organism: Vombatus ursinus (assembly GCF_900497805.2). Taxonomy (NCBI): domain Eukaryota; kingdom Metazoa; phylum Chordata; class Mammalia; order Diprotodontia; family Vombatidae; genus Vombatus; species Vombatus ursinus. Next base: position 1,726,410 of record NW_020954589.1, read on the forward strand.
GCAATATCATCAGATGCTTTCAATGAGGATGAATATGGCATCAAGGTCAACTACCGTGATCCACGAAACAGACAAAAATGCCAAAGGACTCTCAGTTCTGTGTGGCCTCCTCTTCTGCAGTGATGGTGCTGAAATGATAAAAAAAAAAAAAGCACAGAGAATCACTTAGGTTTTAAATCATCTATGAATACTAATTTAAATATTGGCATGCGAAATGTGAGATCATTGCCTAATGACCAGTGAACATCTCATTCTACAATTCTGTAGAGTAAGAGGGAGGATACAATGGATACTCTGGAGTCAGAAGACCTGAGTTCAAACCCTGCCCCCTGTCCCTTACTAATTATATTACCTTGGGCAAATAACTTTTCAGAGCTCTGGTTTCTTCAATTAAAAAATAAGGTGGTTGGACTAGGTTCCCTTCTAAGTTACCTTCTGATTCAATGATTGTAAACTCCTTAAGGACAGAAATTGTTCTTTTTCCCTTGGTGTCCTCAGGGTCTAGAACCATGCTCTCTCTATATTATAAATATTGAATTGAGTCAATATAATTCTGGTAGGATTCAAATCAGATCATATTGATATTCTCCTTATAAATGGCTTACAAGTTCTCCTTGTACTGTCAAATAACAGATTTGGTGGAGATAGTTTCATTGTGCATCCAACAGCAAGAAACATTATTTCATGGGATGATTTGTCATCTTGCTTTGCAGTGCTCCTAATTAGTAATTAAAAAAAAAAGGCCACCGAAAAGATAAGTGCAGGTTATTGCCAACATCTGCTGGAGAAAATAAAGTGGAGAAGTATTTGAAGAACTTGACAATACACATGCATATATGGGGCAATTAGGTGGTACAAGTGGATAGAGCGCCAGACCTGGAGTTAGGAAGTCTCATCTTTCTAAGTTCAAATCCAGCCTCAGACACTTATTAATTGTGTGATTCTAGGTGAGTCACTTAGACCTGTTTGTCTCAGTTTCCTCATCTATAAAATGAACTGGAGAAGGAAATGGTAAACTACTCCAGTATCTTTGCCAAGAAAACCCCAAATGGGATCATGAAGAGCTGGACGTGACTAAAATGACAGAACAACAAATGCGTGTATATCTTGATATTTGTGTATGTATGCTGTTTTCCTTTCTGACTTCCTTGGGGCTTTCAGTGAAGGTGAATACGGGGTTGGAAAAATATGGATTAAGACATAAAAAAGAGCAAAAATTTTATATTACACAGAAGCCTCACACATATATATATGTAAAATATGAATACATAAATATGTATATATATATGTATATGTATTGTGTATGTGTATATATATACATACATACATACATACACATATAAATGAGGCAGAAGGTACTGGACATGCTGAATACCAAATGTCATACAAATGAAATAGATTTTATGGGTTTTTTTTTTCTTTTTGGCCTAGATCTGTAATTTCATCCAACTCTCCTCCCATTCCCTCTCAAATCCAATCTGTTCCTGCTGATTCTACCTTTGAAACATTTCTCAAATACACTCCCTTCTTTCCTTTGACACTGAAACCACCAAGGTGCAGGATCTCATTAGTTCACACTTGGACCATCGAAATAGCCTGCTGGTTGTTCTCCTTGGCTTAACTCTCTTCCCACTTCAGTCCATCCATCCACTCAGCCATCACAATGATCTTCCTAAAGTTCAAATCTAATAATATCACTACCCCATCCCACTCAATAAAACTCCAGTGACTCCACTGTTACCTTCAGGATCAAATATAATATCCTCTTTTGGCATTTTAAAGCCCTTTAGAACCTAACCCTTCCTACCTTTACAATATACTTTACTCCCCTAAACACATTCTATGATCTAGTGACTCTGGTCTCCTTGCTGTTCCAAGAACAAAACACTCAATCTCCTGACTGAGAATTTTCACTTGCTGTGCCCCGTGTCTGGAATGCTTTTCGCTCTACCTCTGGCTTCCCTGGTTCCCTTCAAATCTCAGCTAATGTCCCACCTTCCACAAGAAGTCTTTCTTTGTCCTCCTTAATTCCAGTCCTTTCTTCTGAGATCACCCCCAATCTGCCCTGTATATATCTTGTTTATACATAGCTGTTTCACGTTATCTCCACACACACCCCCATTAGATTGTGAGCTCCTTGAGGACAGGGACTGTTTTTTTTTTAATTTTTGTCTCCCTAGTGCTTAGCACAATGGCTGGCACATGGTAGAGATTTAAATGCTTGCTGACTCATTGATATAAGGAAAGCTTGGCGAAGAACCTCTTTCTACCAATGCAGACTGATGATTATTCCATAATTAATGATCATATAGAGTTTCCTAGGTGCACAGAGAGATTAAGTGACTTACTTAGGAGAACTCAGCAAGTATGTGTTAAGAGATAGGACTAGAACTCGCATCTTCTTTTTTTTTAAGGAAAGATCTGGACCAGCAACATATTCATTTTTCTCAGGCTCCTCTTAGTAGTTTCTCAGTAGTTTCCTTACTCTTTTAAAGTGTAAATAGTACTTAGCCACTCCCAGATCCCTCCCATAGTCTTGCTGTATATAAAGTCCATCTTGCCTCTATTAAGGTGCTCAGATTCTCAAAATCTAGCCAATAGCTTATTAATGTTCAGACTCCTTACGAGTCTGTCCAATATGAAGGATGTTCTAATAAACCTTGTCTTTGGCTGAAAAAAAATAAATGTAATAGTATTTTATTTTTTTCCAATTACATGTAAAGACAATTTTCAACATTCATTTTTATAGGATTTTGAGTTCCAAATTTTCCTCCCTCCTTCCATCCCATTCCCCCTTCCCCAAAACAATAAGCAATCAGATTTAGGTTTTACATGTGCAATCATGTAAAACATATTTCCACATTAGTCGTGTTGTGAAAGAAGAAACAGAACAAAAGGAAAAAAAACACAAAAATAAGAAAGTGAAAATAGTATGCTTCAATATGCATTCATACTTCATCAGTTTTTTCTCTGAATGTGGACAGTATTTTCCATCATGAGTCTTTTGGAATTATTTTGTATCATTGTATTGCTGAGAAGAGCTAAGTCTATCACAGTAAATTATCACACAATGTTGCAGTGATTGTGTACCACGTTCTCTTGGTTCTGCTCACTTCACTCAGCATCAATGTTCATGTAAGTCCAGGTTTTTCTGAAATTCACCTGCTCATCACTTCTTATAGCATAATAGTATTTCATTACATTCATATAACACAATTTGTTCACCCATTCCCCAATTGATGGGCATCCTCTCGATTTCCAATTTTTTTCGCCACCACAAAGAGAGCTGCTACAAATATTTTTGTACATGTGGGTCCTTTCCCATTTTTATGATCTCTTTGGGAAACAGAACTAGTAGTGTTATTGCTGGATCAAAGTGTTGTTGTTGTTATTTGTCCTTTGTTCTTGAAGAGAACCATGACATCAGAAAAGTGATGCCATGACTTGCAAGTGAATTGGATTTAAGCGAGGGAAGGTTGTGCAGTCACCAACCTCACTTTCTCCTCTGGAGCCATCTGGGTCCAGTGGCAAAATATAGATCATGATGATTGGAGATGGACCCTGGATCAAAAGGTATGCACAGTTTCATTGCCCTTTGGGCACAGTTCCAAATTGCTCTTCAGAAAGGTTGGATCAGTTCACAACTCCAGCAACAATGCATTAGTGTCCCAATTTCCCCACATCATCACCAACTTATTGTTCTCTTTTTCTATCATATTGGCCAATCTGATAGGTGTGATGTTTACTTGCTCTTGAAGTTGACTCCACCCTTGGTTTTCTCACTCTGGAAGTATAATCCAACCCTGCAAGCCTCTTCCTTTGATTGGATGGTTTCTCCCAGAATATCCATTCCCCCCCCCCAGAATATCCATTTCAAAGAAAGAGTCCACGACAGCCATGTCGTCATCCTCTTTAGGATCTTTCCTTGACTCTCTTGACTTTCTCTGCCATGACCCCTCATGGGTTTCTCCAACCCTCTCCCCTTTTTTTCAGCTCCCTTTTCATACGTTGTCTATCCTCCATTAGAATGTAAGCTCCTTGAGAGCAGGGACTATCTTTTTTTTCTTAAATTTGTTTTTGCAGCACTAACCACAATGGCTGGCACAAAATGACTACTTAATAAATACTTGTCAAATTCCTTATTCAGCAGCCAACTCTTTATCCATTACCCCATGCTGCCTCTCAGCATAGAAAGAACTGGTTTCCAATATGGTTTTAGGATTCATAGCAGAATCTGCTACCTTTGGGAAAACAAATCATTAACTGGTTGGAGCAAGGATGAATATTAAAGCCACATTGGAAAAAAAAGGATAAGTATTAGCAGGCACTGAATGGAATAACAATGACCCCAATCATACCTGCTTAAATATATGTTTTATTAGAAAAGGAGGACATAAGGGGAGAAAAGGTAAATGTAAAAACATTGATTTTAACATCAAGTCTTTAAAAAACGTGAACTGACTGAAAATAGTCACAGAATGCAGAGACCAAGAGAGTCCTCTGCCTGCCTCAGCTAGTAAACAATCGGTTTCCTTGCCAGAGAAACACATCATCCAAAGGTGATATTGGTTTAGAACACAAATGCATTTATCAGACATGGTAAAGAAAGCTGACAGACTAAGAATATTATTCCCTCATAAAACAGCCCAAAGCAGCAGAGTAGGGGGGAAAAGCTTGCAGAAAGCTTGGAGTGAGACCCAAATAAGTCATATTATCACAGGAGTATTGTTAAGTGAAAATTTTCAGCCTTTCTGTGATGATCAATTCTCATCATCTAGGACAGTGTTACCACCATTACATTGGACTCGAGCACTTTAGTGACCAACCAATGTGCTATTTGAGGAAGTGGTAATGACATGTAAAATGATTGGGTTTGTGAGAGCTAGGTTTGATTAAATATCTGTCTTGTGTCCACCCCCTTCTCTCCTCTAACACTGCTACCAGCCCTTCAATCACCTCATGCCTGGACTGTTGCATTACCCACCTGGTTGGTTTCCTTGCCTCATGTCTCCTCAGTTCAGTCTATCCTCTACTCGGTTGTCAAAATTATCTTCCTAAAGAAGATCTGACCAGGTCAAATCCCACTCCCACCTCTAATTCAACAAACTCCAGTAACTTCTTATCACCTTCAGAATGAAATCCACAATTGTTGGTTGGTTTGGCATTCAGACCTTTCACAGCCCTATTCCCTCCTACCTTTCCAGATCCAGTGACCCCAGCCTCCTTGCTATTCCTCATATAAAACACTCTCTCCCAGTTCTGGTAATTTTCTCTAGCTTTTCCCTTTGCTTGAAATTCCCTCCCTCCTCATCCCTACCTTTTAGGATTCCTGGCTTTCAGGTCTCACCTAAAATCACATCTTCTTGCATAGTGGTGTCAGATGAGCAGCCAGGGGATCACTTGTAGCCCACAACACTCCCAAATGCAGTCTGAACAGATTCAAATGTAAGTGGGAAATATTTAACAAAATAAATAAAAATACAATAGAACATAGAGAATATCAATATGCAGCCTGTAGGAATCTTTATTATGGTTTAATGAACTTGTTCCTATTTGAGTTTGACATCACTGCTCGACAGTAAATCTTTCTTGATCCATCTTAAGGCTAGTATCTCCATTCTATTGATTATTTTCAATTTGTCCTTTCTAGAGCTTGGTTGTTTGTAGTTGTTTGCATGTTTTCTTCCTCATTAGACGCTGAGCTTCTTGAGAGGAGAGTCTGTCTTTTGCCTCTTTTGTATCCCCAGTGCTTAGTGTATTGCTTAGTAGATGAGAGGCATTTAATAAAGGCTTATTCATTGACTGAAATCCAGGAGAAATCTGTGCTGAATAGAACATAACGTTAAAGTCCTTTATGAATCAATTTTCTTATTATCTTGAAGATGGAATCAAATGGAATAAAATAAAAATATATTAAAAGAACTACTATGTAGGCTCCAGGTTCATGGCTCCTCCAAGACCTAGATATCCCTTTACAATCCATAGGGTGACCTCATTTCCTCCCAATTTAGGAGTTTACAGACATAGTATAGGTAATTAGACTCAGATACTCCTACAGAGATCAAGAAAATATCCCCAAAGTTATATCCATTTCAGTCCCTAGTATGGAAATGAACAAAAAATACCCTCCCATTCACTGTCCCCCTCTAGGCTTCCTGAATGGCCAAGATCCAATCAGACTGGGGGAACTTGGGAATTGGGGACTATCTGTTGCTGCTGCATTTCCATTCGTAGTGACTGACACCCATTTCTGTTCTCACCCTCTGACAGCTTCATTCATTCATTCATTCATTCATTCATCCATCCATTGATCATTCATTCTGAAGGTGAGCAGTATCTTTACAAATTTCACGTTCAGTGTCAAGTTCAAATGGAAGAAAACTTCCTGAAGAATAGTGATATTCTCCAAATGCTTTTGTTTATGGCTGACATTACATTGGATTCATTGAGCCATGGAAAATTATAGGACTTTTTAAGTAAGATCAATGGCCACTTTAAAGAGGCAACTAGGTGCACATTGGGTAGTGCATGGATAGGACTTGGATTCAGGAAGACCTGAGTTTGAATCCTGCCTTAGATACGTTTAGCTGTGTGACTCAGGGTAAGTGATTGGATTCAGGAAGACCTGAGTTTGAATCCTGCCTTAGATACGTTTAGCTGTGTGACTCAGAGTGATTGGATTCAGGAAGACCTGAGTTTGAATCCTGCCTTAGATACATTTAGCTGTGTGACTCAGGGTAAGTGACCGTAAACTTTCCAACCAAAGGGAAGAACTAAGGGGAGAGGTAACCAGCTCTCTGAAAGCCAGAGAGAGTGTCCTATGGTATTGGCTGGTATATGAGTACCATTGAGAGTATATTGTCTACATATACACAAATGTCAACAAGTATTTATTAACAACTACGATGTACCAGGCACTGTTCTAGGTGTGGGGGACAGATATACAAAAATGAGATTGCCCTCAAGGAGTTTATATTGTATGAGAGGAGATAATATAAGAATATATAAAATACATGTAAAACAAATGAAAAGTAATTTTGGGAAGAAGGCAAGAGCAGTTCAAGGATTGGGAAAGTCCTCATGTAGAATGAATTGCTTGAGCTCAGTTTTAAAGGAACGTATGAGACGGAGGTGAGGAGGGGAGAGTGCCTTCTGGACATGAGGGATATCCAGTGAAAAGGCGTGGAGATAAGAGATGGAGTTCTGTGTGCTAGAAATAAGAAGAATGTGTAGAAGGGAGAAATATATAGTGAGGTTGAAGAAGAGGGGTAGGAATTGGACCAGATACTTCTCACATGAGCTGACCACCACCTGACTAACGGCCTGGATGTAGCCTGGAATTCAGCATTGCCCTGAGTCCCTGCTCAAGTGCCATGGGCAGTGATAAATATGCTTATCATTGCCTGCTTGGAAAGTGTGTCACTGGGCTAGTTTTTGGTTAAGAATCAGAAAATGCCAATAGAACTTGGAGAAAAGTCAATAGACATATGTAAAAAGAAATTGTTATGTTTAAAATTATTTCCCCCTGGGGCCTGAGGAAACTGTAGCTATTGGGGAAAGAAAGAAAGGTATGAGCTTATTTGCCAAGCATAAGCTTGTGTACATGTATTAAGTGTATGCATACAAACACATATATAAGCATGCTCCTTGAAAACTATGGGACCATAATCTAGAGCAACAATAATGAATAACATATACCATTGTAACATTTACGAAATGCTTAATATTTATTATCTCCTTTTATTCTTTGGATAGTGCCAGGTCTGAAGTCAGGAGAACCTAAGTTCAAATCCTACCTCTAGACACTTTCTAGCTGTGCGACCCTGGGCAAGTTATTTAACCCTGTTTGCCTGAGTTTTTTCATCTGTAAAATAAGCTGGAGAAGGAAATGGCAAACTGTTATAGTATCTTTGCCAAGAAAACCCAATGAAGAATCAGACATAATTGAACAACAATAGCAACATTTTGGTCTTTATGGCAATCCTTTGAGGTAGTTGCTATTAGAATCCCCATTTTGCAGTTGGGGAAGTTGAGGCTCAAAGAGGTTATATGATTTACCCAGGGTCACACAATGAGAATATTTCTCAGACAGGATTTGAACTCTAATTTTCCTGACTCCAGATCCAGAGCTCTCCCCACTGTCATGCAACCTATCCTCTTTCCCTTCCACAAACATTTATTGGACACCAACTGTGGGTAGGGATTTGTGCTAGGCAATAGGCATGATTAAAAAGTTAGGAATTTATGGTCTAAGGGGAGTTAGGTGATCAAAGATGTACCAGCTACCTGTGATATAAGATAGAATGTGTCATCTCTTTTCTCATCTCTGCCTCTTGTCTTCCCTGAATTCCTTCAAGATTCAGCTCAAATCCTACCTTCTGCAAGCATCCTTTCTCAGTTTCCCCAGTTGCTTGTGTCTCTCTTTCTGAGATACCTCCCATTTACACCATGTCTATCTTGTATGGAACTAGTTGTTATTCATCCTTCATTTTCGAAGGGGACCAGTGACATCATAGGTGGTGTCTTGATTCATGGGTGAATTGGATTCAAGAAAGGACAGAAGCTGCATAAAGTCATCAGCCTCACTCTTTTTTCCCAGTGTCATTGGAGTCCACCGGAAAGACAAAAGTCAGGACAACTGGTGATGACCCAGGATGTGATACTTGATCTTGGCATCTTTGATGTCTGACCAATCTCTAAGCTCTACACAGAACCTGCCTCATCCACCTTCATGGAGGTTGGAATAAATTGTCCACTCATTCTGCTGGGAGAAGTCTCCACATGATTGGGGTAGTCATACCCCTAACTCACCAGTGGATTTGAGACCTGTTGGTTACCCTCAACCTGGTTTAACCCATCTTCTGAGAGGGTTTTATGGCATGTGGCCTCTGCACATTCTATAGTTTCTTGGAGCTACAGGTAAGAGCTGGGTGAGAGGCGAACAGCAAAGGTGGACGAGGAGTCCTGAAAAGGGCTTAGTAAGCCCCTACACCAGAAGTGCTAGTTCTCTTTGTACATCTCATACATCCCCGTGTACCTAGGTACCTCCATGTTGTCTGCCCCATTAGAATATGAGCTCCTAGAGGGCAAGGGTTGTGTTTCAGCTTTTCCTTGAATCCCTAACACTTAGAACTTTGCCAGCACCTGGGAGCAATCACTCCAAGACTGACCCATTTGATGTCTCTATTGGAACTCCATCTTCTTTTGTCCATGGGTTGCATGTTGCAATGAGGAAAAGGGGCAAGTTTCTGGGATAGTGAGAGATGATGAGCCCAAAGAGGGATAACTTAGATCTGGAAGGGACTTTAGTGGTCAGCTTGTTCAACTCTCTTATTTTATAGATGGGGAAACTGATACCTCATATTTGTTGAGGGAACTGCCTAAGGTAACACAAGTAAAAAGTAGCAGTTAGGCTTTGAACTCATGTCCTCTGACCCCAAATCCAGTATTCTTTCCAGAATGCTATACTACACTGCCACGGGAAGACAGCAGGATATGACACCTTAGAAAAGCTCCAAAAGCAGATACCCAGTTTTGGAGGGGACAGCAATAAAGAAGAGGATAGGAGAGAATTGGTAATGCGGCAGGGAGTCACCATATAATATTCATTGTGTCTAGTATTGCATGATGATGTTCTTCTCCAACCTTCTGCCTGCAGAGGAGAGCAAAAGGAAAGGAAGGACTGTCCTTATTGGTCAAGGTTGTCTCACTGTGGGATAAATTCATTCCCCGCAATAGGCATCTGGAAGGACACTAGGACATTAGGTAGCAAGTGCTCTGCCCTGCCCAAAAGGCTGTGGAAAATCCAATGGCTCACTAGGCAATGGTCAATTGGTTATGCCTTCAGTCAGCTCCTCTATAAAGACAGATTAGTGTCATAAGTCCCCTTTGGCAGGCATGAAAACTTCAACATGGGGAAATGGAGGAGTGATTTTGAGCTCTATTAATGAAAAATAAACATCTGACATATGGACAGATGTGTACAACTGAACAAACAGAAAGGGAAAACATTTCCTTTACACACACAGAACCCTGTAGGTGCTTTCTATCCAGAGATATATACAAAGTATACAGTGTTTCAGAGTCCTTAATCTGGTATAGTGAGTGCTCCTTGGCTTGCCATAATGATGAAGCATATTGCAGAAATACCTGCTATACTGATATTCAAAGCCCTTTGCAATCAAGTTCCAATCTACCTTCACATGAGATACTACGTGATGCAGTAAGGTATATTGGAAAGGGTGCTTGGATTTGATCCCTGCCCTTGCCACTTACCAGTCGTGGGACCCTGGACAAATCTCTCAACCTTCCTTGGCTTCAGTTTCCTCATCTGTAAAATGGGGTTAATAACTCATAGAATCGTTCTAAGGATCAAATAAAATAATAGTCATAAAGCACTTTGCTATGTAAATGTCATTTGTCATTGCCATTATTATTATAGAACTCTTAGCAATGTCAGTTATTAAGATAGCACTTATAATGTCATTATTATAACACTTATTTCAGTTATTATTATAATACTTTGCTATACTGTAAATGCTATAGAAATGTCAGGTATGATTATGGTAGTTATTATAGCACTTATAATAATGTCAGTTATTATAGCATTTTGCTATAGAAATGCTACATACATGCTAGTTATTATTTTGTCAGTTATTATTATTATTATAGCACTTTGCCATATAAATGTCAGTTTTTATTATTATTTGCCACTGTCCTCTTTCAGGGTAGTAAAAGGCACTGTGATAATTTTTATGTTCCTTTGAGATCCATAAGACATAGATGTCTTAGATAGGCAGCCTCTGCTCTAACTAGCTCCCGCTCCTGACCTGCCTCTTTTCTAGAATATGCATATCTTGAATTTTCCATGTTGGAAACTTTTGGACCTATGCTATACTGGAGAGTGGGAGAGATGGAAAGGGAACTTGGCTAAGGCCTTTTTGCCCAGCCCCTAGCACCTCCCTGATAGTGATATTACAGATGTGTAACCACTCAAATTTGCCTAAGCACAACCAATCCCTCTCCATGAAAACCATACCACTCACGCATTTTCCTAAGCTATTCTGCTTCTGTCAAGTGATTCTAGACTCAGGAATTCTACTCATAGTTCGAGGAGTTCTAATAGATTGTTATTCCTTGAGTATGCCAAGTCTGGAGAGCAGCCTCTTCCAGGACTCCCATCAACCCTCTGCTGTAACCTAAGGATCATAGTGACCTATATATTTTAGCTATCTGACTATGATTAGTGATATTTCATTCCCAAACCTCATTATGTATTTGACTGCTTCCTTTCTTATCCTAGTTGCCTTGTCTCAAAAGTCTTCAAATTCCATATAATCAAAATAATCTATTCTATTTTTTAAGATCACTTCTGTCCCTTGTTTGGTTAAGAATTTTCCTCCTAGCCATAGCTATGAAAGATCCACAATTTGGTTCAATCTATATGATCTTTAATGTTTTGGTTGAATATCCATTTTGAGCTTATTGTAGCATATGGTATAAAATGCTGGTGAAAACCTAATTACTGCCAGACTGATTTTTTATTTTCCCCAAAAGTTTTTGTCTAATAAATACTCCTTCTCAAGTAACACACACACACACACACACACACACACACACACACACACACACACATACACACACATAGAGAGCGAGAGATAGTCACAGGTTATCAAACTCTGAGTTGTTGAGTTTGATTAAATCTGTTTCATTGTTTTATTTTTCTATTAAAAAAACAGTAACAAGTTTGATGATTTCTGCTTCATGATTTAATTTGAGGTCTAGAAGTACTATTTATAACTACTTTCCCCCTGTTATTTTCCTTTTATTTCTCTAAAGAATTTTATTATTTTGTTTAGTTCTATAAGGTATCTTCTTTCTGAGTTGATAGGTTTTTTTTTTTAATTTGTTAGTTTTAACCATAAGAGAGGCCTGATAGAAGATGAAGAGTAGAGATAATAGAGAGAGAAGTATTAAAGGCAAAAGTGGAAGAGAAATAGAAAAAGGAAAACATACTAGAAGGCAGGAGAGAGGAGGAGATTGGATGGTAGAAAGGACATAAGCAGAGTGGGTAGCCTTAGAAAGGAAGAGAGCTACCCTATCCCTTGAAACTGGAGGGAAGGAAACAGAAATGGGGAAGAGCATAGAGAGGCTTTGAAGACGGGGTGGAGGAGATACAAAGGAATTTGCCAGAGGACCTCAACCTTTTCAGTAGTAAAAGAAGAGAAATGTTGAGTAGTGAGAACATCTTTGGGGGAATGGGAGGATTCTTGGAGTTGGGGGCTAGAGGACTGAGAACAAGGTTTTGAAAAGGTTGACTCCCCAGAATATTGCTGTTAACCACAGATGCATAGAAAGATTACTGAGAAACAGTTAGGACTCGTTTAAGATTAGATAGCCTAAATTTGTTGTGTGCCTAGCCAATGAAGCTTTATAACTTTCTTCAGTAGTGTACAAAGGAGAGAAGTAAGGGGAATTACCCAGAACCATGTATTGGCCTAGGTCTTCATGAAACACAAATCTCACTATAACTTTTCTGTTCATAAAATCTTAGTTGCTCCCTGTTGCTTACAGGATAAAATGTAAACTCCTCAATTTAGGATTTAAATCTCTTCACACTGGCCCCAATCTACATTCCCAGGCTCATTTCACATTATTCCCTTTCATGCATGCTACATTTCAGCCAAACTGGTCTACATGATATTCCCTTAACTCAGCATTCCATCTTGTACTCTGAAACTTTATGCTGTCTGTGCCCCCTGCTGGGAATGTACTCCCCCCTTACCTTCAGACTCCAACTTTTGTTTTAGATCTAGGCTCCATTACGGGGCCAATTTCTACACAAAAACTTTCCTGATTTCCCTGGTTTTCATGATTTTTCCCTCCACTAATTATCTTCAGGATTTTATCTAATCCAACCTCCTAGTTTTACATATGAGGAAACTGAGGCAAGAGAAGTGAAGTGACTCACCCAAGGTCATGCAAGTAATACATAGCAGAGCTGGGATTTGAACCCAGGTCCTCTACTTTTAAATTCAGCATTCTTTCCAGTACAGCACATCTTATCACCGGTGACATGTAGTATCCTTCATTAAAATGCAGGCTCCTTTATGGCAAGACTGTTATTTCTTTTTGTCTCCAGGGCCTTGTGCATAAGAAATGTTGAATTTGAATTTGGTAATAGAGGAAGGTCAAGAGAGTGGAGAATTTCAGGCTGGAGAAGAGTACCATTGAAATAGTTGGTCAGATCACGGATGATGGATTGAGAGAATAGGGAAGGATCGATGGAACTCAGCACTTATCACATTCTATTTTTATTATAGTTGATTGTACATATTTTATCTCCCCTATCCCTGCAGTAGAATCAGTTCCATGATGACGGGGTTAGTGGCCAACTTTTCTGCTTTACACAGAGATTAGCATGGGGTCTTGCACATGGTGGATATTTATTATGTTTGTTGAACAATTTAGATAATGAATTTAAAGAAGGTTAGAGGAAAATGCCCTTCACTCCTCATTAATTAAGGAAGGCTTCTTGGAGAGGTGATGCTTTAGAAAAAGAGTGGAGAAAATGTGAGGAGTTGGGCAAGGACTGTGCATCTTACTAAGGGGTATCTATTATTCTCCATCAGATGGGCTTGAGGTTTTATGCCATTGATTTTCCACATCACCAGAAATCTAGTCATCCTAGGATAGCGGCTTGTGGCTCGAGATCTTGTGAAATTGCAAGTTGGCAATACCAAAGGTGACATCTAGATGGCATTTCAAGTCCATATCACAATATAGAATTATCAACTTAGAGGAAGGAGGAAGCAGGTCTCTAGGGCTGGGTTTGCCTATGGGATTGGTGTAGCAACAGATGCTTTGTACCCTGGGTTGGTGTTTCCTCATCCTACTCCAGCTTGTATTTCCCCTTCAAGGGAGGAGAACTGAGTGATTCTGGGTGGTTGCTACTCAGTAATGATTTCATCTCTTCTGAATGCTGTTTTCATCCTGACATTGCTCAACTTGGGTATAACTTCAGAACAGCAAGGTCAAATATAGATTGCAAGCTCCATGAGGACAGGGACACTATCTTTTATCTTTGAATTTGTCTTAGCACCATAACCAAGGCTTTCCATGGGTTCTTTTCAGGGGAGGGGTTGTAAATAGAGAGAGAAGACATAGAACTGACAATTCATTGGTGTGGAACACAGATTTTCAAAGGTCTCAGGACCCCTTCACACTCTTAAAAATGACTGAGGATCCCAAAGAACTCTTGTTTCTTTGAGCCATATCCATCTATATTTAACACATTGGCAATTAAAACACCTTAGTATTATTATGAAGATAGTTTTGACCTCAGAAACCCCCTGAAGTGGGGGACCACACTGAGAATCTCTAGTGTAGAGAATGTCTAGTGAGAAAATTCCTTCTACCAATGTAGAACTGAAAAAGTCTTGTGACTTGCAGTCTTAAAAGAGTCACCTGAAGCAAATAAGTGACTTGTCCAGGTCTACACAGCTAATATGTATTAGAGGCTTTAGTCAATCAGTCAACAAGCATTTGTTATGCACTTACTATGAGTCAAGCAGTGTCCTAAGCTCTGGGGATATAAAGAAAGACAAAAAGGTCCCTGACTTCAAGCAGCTTCCAATATGATGGAGGAGACAATATGAAAATAATTAAGTCATTATATACATATGAAGAAATAGCTGGGTGGTGGAGTGGATAGAATACCAGACCTGGAATTAGGAAGACCTGAATTCAAATTCAGCTTCAGACACTTACTAGTTATGTGACCCTGGGGAAGTCACCTAACTTCTATTTGCTTTATTTCCCTTCTGTGTAAAATGAGGATAATAATAGCACTTACCTCCCAGGGTGGTTGTTGTGAGGATCAAATGAGATGATTGTAAAGCACTTATGTCTGGCACCTAGTAAATGCTCTATAAATGTTTGCTGTTATTATTATTACATATATATGTATATGCCCATACATTTATACATGCATATATACATACACACATACATAGTCATTGGAAAGTAGTCACAGAGGGGAAAGCACTAATAGTTGTGGTGTGATTTGGTGGGAGGAAGGTCCAGGAGGAAGACTGGGATAGGTTTCTTGAAGAAGATGGGATCCAAGTTGACTCTTAAAGGAAGTCAGTGAAAATAAGAGGTGGAGGTGAAAAGAGAGAGCATTCCAGACACAAGGGAGAGTGAGAGAAATTATTATTAACAACCAATTAATATTGGAGAAATCCAGGTTTTTGTTTTTTTTTTTCCCCATTTCCTCATTCAAAGCTCAGTCCTTGTGAAGGACATTGCTGATAGATGAGATTGTCCAAATCCTCTTCTCTCCCCACCCAACTAGAAGACCTTACAAAGAGAATCTAATCTAGGTGGAATTCTCAACCCATCATTGGTTCATTGTTCATCGACTGGGTGGAGAATAGATCCTTTTGTATAGATTGCCCAGGGGAGTGGTCTGGTTTGAGATAAATGTCTCTTTGTCCTTGAGTGACTGTGATCAGAATCATGTACCCATCCCCTCATTAGAATAGACCCACCTCTTACTATAATATTCAGTCTTTCATTAATTGTTAACCAGTCAGAGTTGATTTCTTACTGTTGGGAACAACCATAGTTTCAGGGGCATCGAGTGGCCTCTGTGATTTGTCTTTGTTCTCCAAGAGTGCCACTGTCCTCTTTTATTAATTATTCACTAGCCATAGTTAATAAAATGATTGTTAATTACCCAGAAATTATGTCTTAGAATTTTCATGTGTCACAAGAGCCAGGTATGGAGTCAGTATATGGAATATCACATGTAAAGAAAAGTAAATAGGGTAGTGCAGTTGGATGGCAGAGGGTGTGAAGGGATAAAGAGAAAAACTCTAACCCAGGACCTGAACCAATTGAGATAGGAAGGGCAACGTCCTGGGAGTCTGCATGTAATAGCCACCAGGTTCTGGATTGGGTAATAAATTTGGATAGAGTGAACTTCACAGGATAGGAGGTTACTGAGGGATGACAGGGAGAGACTGGAAGTGGCAATGGGAACTTTGAGACTAATTATTTATACACGTCACAATGTTGTTCATAGTAAGTCTACGTTTTTCATGGATCAACTTATCTTAGTTTCATGGCTTTCCTCAATAGCACTCAGAAGAGGCAGATGGGTGAGGGTTTTACTTGCAGGCTGATGTAATCCAAAGGGTGGGGCCACCCTGATGATTAGCAGGTGGGAACCAGGGAAAGATCAAAGGCATGAGGGATTCCAGTGGAAAACAGTCTGTTTCTTCTTCCAGGAATCCTCCCCTCACTATCAGAAGAGATGCAGTATTTTTATTTTTCTGCCTCTCCCTATATTTATTCCACAAACATGAATGAAATTTGATTAGGGGGACTATAGAACTTCTCTATGTCATAGCTTCACGCTGCCTTCTGCCCCTTTCCCCTGTGCATTTATTTGTTCACTTAACAAACATCTATTAATTGCTTACCATGCTCCAGTCATTGTACTGGGCATTAGGGATACAAAAACAAAAAGAAAAAAAAAAGCAGCCCCTACCCTAAAAGTGTTAATATTCTATTGAGAGAAAGTAATATACAAACAGAACATTAAATATATATGAATATATACAAAGTAATTCCTAGTGGGGAGGCACTAGCAACTGGAAAGATCAGCATAGGCTTCCAGTAGGAGGAAATACCTTCACTAAGTCTCAAAGGAAGCGGGGACCCCATGTAGCAGGCATGAGAAGGGAGTGCATTGAAATCACAGGGTACTGCCAGCGAGAGATGAAATTTCATGGAAAGAGGACAGCAGCTGGTCATTTTGGCTGGAACATAGTATGTGTGAAGCCAAGTCATGTGCAATAAACCTACAATGGTGGGCTAGAGCTGGATTGTCATGGTGGGAGGGGGAAGGTGTCAGGGTTCAGGACAACATGACAAATATGTTCTTTAAAGGATTGTCCTGTAGAATAAGGGTTTGTCTTGTTCTGTTTGGCTTCAGATGGCATCAACCAGGTTTGATGTTGGGAACATAAGAACAGTTCAAGCTGTCCAAATGTGGGATGCCTCAAGAGGCATTGAAGAAGCCTTCAAGCAGGGGCTGGCTTTATATGGTACTGAAGATTCCTTCTGGGCATGGGTTAGACTATTTGGCAGCTGAGGTGCCTTCTAAATCTCAAAGTCTGATTCTGAGTTTGTATTTTATTCTAGTGGTAATGGGGAGCTCCTTAAGCAGGTAAATGGCACGGTCAGCCCTGTGGTTTAGGAATATTCTTTCAGCTGAGTGAAGGCTGGATTGGAATGGGTAGAGAACTAAGGCAGGGAGATGGATTCAAAGACTATTACAATACAAACAGTTTTTGCTTTATGCTTTTTGCTTTATGCAAATCTGATTTACCTTAAAAATTTCTGAAATAAATCCACATTCCACAAAAACATCTGTTAACTTTACTATACAATACTGTTCTTTCTCTCTGTCTCTGTCTGTCCGTCTGTCTCTCCCCCCCCCGTACTTGGTGTTCAGCACCCCCCCCAAAAAAAACTCTAGGCCTCCCCCCCAAATGAAAGCAGAACTAAAGTGCAAAAAGACCACCACTCCCATCACTACTGACAGATTGGCTTGGCTTGAGACCTTCACTGCCCATTTTGTCCACCTGCCTAAGTATTTGCCCTGGTGTCTGTCCCTGCATGAGTAGGTACCTTGTATCTGTTTCCAGCCACTGTGTGTCTCCCGAATTTGTGCTGACCCCCTACTTCCATTGGTGTACAGCCCCCTTCTTGCCTTTCTTCTCTTTCTCCCTTCCATATCACAGGCAAATTCACATTACATAAAAATTGCTTTATGTAGAGGTCTGCAAAACAGTTCACTTACGAACTATCTGCAGTCTAGGCAAAGGCAATGAAGGGCTAAGGAAGAGTGTTTGCCCTGTAAATACAGAGAAGGGAAGAAGTCTGAACAAGAATAGAGGATGACTGAGTTTGGGATCCTGGGTGACTAGAAGTTTGCTGATGCTCCCAACAAACACTTTGGTACTACTGACTTTGGACAGTGCAAGCAACTCAGGGAAATAGAACAGGATTGACAACGTCCCCTTTCTCTGCCCCTCGACTTCACACAGCTTTCCCACTCATAATGCTTGGTTCAGCCTGGGTTGGGGGGGGGGGATTCCCACAAGGCTCCTGATTGCTGGTTGAGTGAATAGCAGTGGTTTCTTCCTAGTAAACAGGCCATCTCTTCTAGAAACAGATGCTCCCTTTAATCACTGAGGGCAAGTTCTCAGTTAGCATAACACAATTCATTAATTCTCATACAAACATCCAGTAGACAACAGGGCAAACACTAAGAGAGTGGTGACAAGTAAGCAGAACGAGGATTGAATCTTAACAAATCTTAACAAACCCTAAGGGCTCATGTTAGGGTTGGGACCTTGAGTGGAATTTCTGCTTTCAGAGAATTCTCTGTCTGATGGGGGACATCCAGTCTCTTGCCCTCAGGGAGTTCCCAATCAAATGGGGTCCCTACCCTCGGATAATCCTGAGTCTGATGAGAGATATACAGCTTTTGTCCCTAGGAAGCTCTTTGTCTAATGGGCAGGACATAGTTCTTACTCTCAGTCCTAAGGGGAAAGCATGGTTCTGGTGCTCAGAAGCTCCTAGTTTGATGGGGAAGACATAGTTCCTCAGGGAGCTCTTTATGTATATGCTCTGTGTATGTGTATCTGCTGTCACTATCTATGTATCTGTCTGTCTTATCTATTTCTCTGTCTTCTCTCTCTCTCTCTCTCACTTTCTCTATCTATCTATCTATCTATCTATCTATCTATCTATCTATCTATCTATCTATCTATCTA
>NW_020954589.1:1745270-1785180 GCF_900497805.2 Vombatus ursinus
CTATCTATCTATCTATCTATCTATCTATCTATCTATCTATCTATCTAGCATTGACTACCCTGACTCATATTGGCTGCAGGCCAGGTATGCCACATTTCACCCCTCTCCCAGCATTCTCTGATACCATCAAGGGGCTTTAGGGTCTTTGCCATTTTTTCTACAATTAATACTAATTGTATTTAAGGGGTCCTTTGCACACCTTGACTAATTGAAAAATTAACAGATTATTTTATGAGGGAATATTTACTTCAAAGACATAGCAAGAAGAAGCATACAAATATCAACCCCAATGCCATCTCCCCCCCTCACCTTTCACGATCCATGAAGGAGGTAAAATTCCCTTGAATACCTCAATCTCTAGATAGGAGAGAAAGAGTAAATTCACAACTTAACTCAGTTCCTATATAGCAAGTTCCAAGTCCAGAGCTCCCATTGGCACCCTGTGACCTTAGGCCTTCCCTGGTGGGCTGACAGCAACTTCTAGCCTGGCACCCTCCCTCCAAGGTCTCCAAGGTTCATGTCAGGGACTCTACCACCTGTGTCAAGAATTAATAAATAGAAGTGAAAGAGACTAAGGCAAAACCTCAAGCCAGTTTATCAGGGCCATGGGGTGTGCAAGGGTAGGGGGAAGGTTGTCCTTTCCCTCACCAAGTTCAGTTCAAGGTTTCTGTAATATAAGTGAGCAGCTCCCTACCTCCCACCCCACCCCCTTCCCAATAGCAATGGAAGAGGAGAGAGAGTGATCCAATCTGGGGGTTTTAAATGATCAGCCTATTCCAACTATGCAGCCAACGGAAAGAGGCTACTCCTTCCCATGTGGTAGGGGAATGCAGAATGACTTCTCCCAAATTCAGGTCCCTGGCATCTCTTACATGGGAGCCTCCATGTTATGTTATTTGGCCATGGGTAAAGCAAAGCCCCATTACATATACATAACACCCACACATACACTGTGAGTGTATGTGTGTGTGGGGGGGTGTGTGTGTGTGTGTCTGTAATAGGAAAAAATACATAAGGAAGAATTCTCTCTCTTCACTGATTTATAGGGAAGTATATCTGATTCCATTATTAAATCTGTGTTCTGGCTGCTACCAAGACAATTTAGCAATTCTCCATGTTTTCCAGCTTCCTCTAGCTGCTCCATCACTGTAAATTTGGTCATAGCTTAGGAGAAGACACCACCCCTGACCTTTTCCTCATCTCAAAGAATGAGAAAGGCCTGTGTGACAGGTACAGTATTATTCAGACTTGGGTTTACAACAAAGGACCTAGAAGCTTGAGTTAGAATATATTTCCTCCTCTTGGAAGTGTTTCCAATTCCACAGACTGTGAGCATGATTCAAACACCTGCAGATAGGTGCCCTGAAGCCCATGACTGGGTTCTTAGGTCCTACATTTAAGAACACGAGCAATACAAGCTTGAATGTCAGACATAGCTAGAGGGGACCTTCGAGACTATTTAGTCCAACCCTATTATTTTCCAGACGTGCACCAGAGACAAAGGGGGAAATGATTTACCCAAGGTCACATGGTCAGAAACAGCAAGTCAAGTCAACAAACATTTATCAAGTGCTTACTATAAGCTAGACACTGCACTAAGCACTTTCATTCTAATGGAGAAAATAATGCATAAAAAGTAGCTGAAAGGGAGAGGATGATGAAGATATCAATAGCAGTTCATAGCATAGAGATAATCCGGACAATCAAGAGTGAGGCCTGGAAAGGATCAGGAAAGTGGCATAGTGGATAGACCATCAGATGGTAAAGTAAAGTGATGTATATCTCAGTTTGGGTTACTATGCCAACTAATTTTGCTTTTGATTTGCACCACAGCTTATTCAGGAATGCCATGTCATGTGCTTAATAAACAAAAGCTAGGTAGTGCACAGTGGATGGAGCACTGGGCTTGGAATCAGAAAGACTCACCTACATGAGTTCAAATCTGGTCTCAGGCACTTACTAGCTGTGTGACCCTGGGCAAGTCACTATTTGCCTCAGTTTCCTCATCTGCAAAATGAACTGGAGAAGAAAATGGCAAACTGCTGCATTATCTTTGTCAAGAAAACTTCAAACGAGGGCGTGAAGAGTTGGACGTGACTGAAACAACTAAACAACAACAAAATGCACATATTATCATCCTCATTTTTCAGATGAGGAAATGGAGGCTCAAACAATTTAAAGTATCTTGTCTCATGTCACACAGTTCAAGTACCCGTTGGAATTTGAACTTCTGACTGAACGTCTAGGGCACTTGTTACTACAGCAGCCAATCTATGGTTTGCCTAGGCAAGTCATGTGACCTCACAGTACCCCCAGTGTCCAAGACTAAGTCACAGAAGAGTTGCAGCTCCACATTAATAGACTTTCCTAACTAGAAGTTCCTTGCCCATCTGTCCCCTTCCTTTTAATCAAATGGCCACCACCCTAGTCCAGGTTTTAGTCATCTCTTGACTGGACTTTTACAGTAGCCCCCCAATTGATCTTCATTCCTCAATTGTCTCTCCATTCTAAACCATCCTTCATATAACTGCCAAAATGGTTTTCCTAAAACAGAGGTCAGACTGTGTCACTCCTCTCCCTACTCAATAAACTCCAATGGCTTCCTATTAACTCTTTGGGCAAATATAAACTCCTCTTGCTGACATTTGAAGATCTTCACAACATCCATCCAACCTACCTATCCAGCCTTATTATTCATTACTCTCCTTCACCCCCTCTTTGGTCCAGCCAAACTGGTCTTCTCGCTGTTCTTCACATAAGACACTCCATTTCCCTTCTCCATGATTTTACATTGGCTGTTCCACATGCCTTTAATGCCCTTATTCTACTCTCTTACCTAAGAGTAGGCTCTTAATAAATGCTTATTGATTGATTGATATGCTAATAAATTCACAGGCCTAAAAAATATATATTATTATCATCCACTAATTTTCAGGATAGGGAGGGAGCTAGTTCAGACCCTATGACTGACACTACATAACTTTGAATTATTAGCTGTAGGGTTCAATGCTGAGGGGAGATAAGTGAAATTAGACTTACTGACTCTCAGCTCTAATGTTCTTTCTACTGTACAACACTGGTGGTGGAATAATTTAACAAAGTGGATGGAAGAAATTTCCAGAAGCCTCAAATAAAACATCATCAAGTTTAGATAAATCATTACATCTCAGAGATGAAAGGGACCTCACATGTCATCTAGTTCAATCAATATTGGAAGAGAAATTTCCTTTCCGTTATCTCTGACCAGTGGTCCTCTCTGTTCAAAGTCCCCAAATGTGTGGGTACTCATTACACATCCAGAGGCAGCCCTTTCTACTTTGGGGCATCTCCGATTGCTAGAGCACTTTTCTTTATAGCGGGTCAAAATATACCTCTCTACGACTTCCACTCATAGTTCCTAGTTTTGCCCCTTGGAGCAAAGGAGAATAAATTCCTTTAACTACCCTTTGAAAATTTCAAAACAGTGATCATAGTTGCCCTCCAACATCTTTTTCTCTAGACTAAACATATGTGGTTCCTTCAGCTGATAAGCATATGGCCCAGACTCCAGTCCTCTCACCACCCACATCACCCATCTTTGGATTCTTTCCAGCTTGTCACTTGCCCTTCATAAATGTACTGCCCAGAGTTGTTCATAATATGCCATTTACGGTGATTAAATCGTAATGTGACACTTGGAACAACCTAAACAGCAGCCTGGAATTGGGGGAGGGCACTGAGCAGGAATCATCACTGTTTGGGAGGAGAGAAGGGAATGGGGAGTTGGTCAGTGTGAAAAGCCAGGGTCCAGCAGGATAGTAGGCTTTCCCAGCTTCTCCTTCCTGGCTCCGTAGCCTCCTTCAACTCCTGCTTCCTCCCCTGTCTGTGCTCCCTGATGCCAAGGCAGGATGGAAGTTGCGTATCCCTTGCTTTTGGTGGCAGGTAGCCAAAGCTACTGAGGCTAATTAGTACCTGGCTACATGCCTGACCTCCACCCCAGCACTGGGCTCTGCTGCTCCTCTTCATTCCCAATTAATGTGCTGGGATGCCCAGGCTTCCCCCTCCACCTCCTTTCAGATTCTTCCCTTTTCGCTTTTGGGCTGCGGTAGGTTCCCTCCCCCTTCTTTTTTTCTGCCTTTCATTTTTGGTCCAGTTGGCTCAGTAATTAATACATTTTATATTATAAAATGATAGGACTACAAAATATTAATGCCAGAAGGGGAATGTCAGACTGTGTGATTGAAGTGTTCATTTTACAGATGAGAAGACTGAGGACTAGAGAAATAGTATAGTTTGCCCAAAGGCTCACAGCCAATTAGGGGCAGAGCTGGGACCAGAAGTCAGGCTCTCTCCTTTTCAGTGAAGGAGTGAAGTACACTAAATCACAATCATTTCCACCAGTGAATGAGGTGCAGCGGAAAGAGCTTTAGACTGGGAATTTGTTTTTGTTAATCAGTTGTTTCAGTAATGTCCTACCCTTTGTGACCCTAAAATAAGGAAGCAAGTTGAACTAGATTACCTATGAAGTATCTTCGGGCTCTGACAGTCTATGTGTTTATCAATTGGCCCAATACAGTATGCCTCTCAGATATTAGATGTGAGCCAAGGAACATCTAGTGCTGACCTCACTCCTAATGGATCACGTAGGGTTATTTATTGGTCAAAGGATACATTTAGAAAAGTGCTATTTCTGTTGTACAGATAGACTTGGGTCTCAGGACTCCTGAGATATACAGTATCAGAGATGTCACAGGATATTTCATCAACTGGGAGATGCTTTGAACACCGCTCATGATACTTGACTGGGGTGACCTGAGGGGTAAATGCTGGTGCAGGCTTTTCATACAGTAAGCAACATGAATTATCACAAGCTCTGAACCAATCAGTGGGCAGACCCAAGGAATGGCTCAATAGAAATCAAACATTGTAATACAGACAGACATGAAGGCTTGACCGATGATGACTAGGACATAAATTACTATGACACCTGAATTGTGCAAAGTAAGATGCAAGGGATACAAACTATTCAAAGTCCTAAAACAGTGACATAGATTTTCCCATTCCAGGGTGCCTCAATCCCCTGCAGACAGGGGATTGTAGATAACTGTAGATAACTACAGACAGCCTATCATTTACTGAATGACTAAGTCATTCTGGGGCAGCTACAGTGGATAGAGACTTACAGCCTCAAATACTTACTAGCTGTGTGACCTTGGGCAAGTCACTTAACCCTGTTTGCCTCAGTTTTCTCATTTGTAAAATGAGCTGGAGAAGGAAATGGGAAGCCATTCCAGTATTATTGCCAAGAAAAGCCTAATGGAGCCACCAAGTGTTGGACATGACCAAAACGACTCAATAACAAAAATAAGTCATTTTCCATTGCACCTCTCCATTGCCTTTTGGTTGATTGTCAACTTTGATTTTTCAGAGACTGCAGTATTCCATAATTTCTAGCCATACATTAAATTGGCCACTGTACAAAGTAAGGACAAAAGACCCTCCCTGTCTTTGGTGATGAGGTGAGGTCAGGGTAGGCATCCAAGCTGGGACAGACCCATACAAAAGAGAGAAACTCCAGAGTAAAACATTAATTTGAGATATGATTGGATAATTTAATTCAATAAGCATTTATTAAATCCCTACTGTAAATTTGTATACCTGCTCTTGTGGTACATAAAGTCAGGGAGAAGGTATATAAGTATCTAGATAGATAAAAGTAGAGATATACAATATAGTTATATATATAATATGCGTATGTGTGTGTGTGTGTATACACACATATGTAGGTGAATGTGTATGCATGCATACATGATGTTCCAAAAGTCTTAGCACAGTACAGCCATTTGGTCAATGAGACCAAATTCTTTTAAGCCTTTTGAAATTATTGTCTACATTATGGAGAGAGGAGAGAGAGAGGGAGGAACAAGAGAGTAGGGGCAACTAGGTGGTGCAGTGGATAAAGCACTGGCCCTGAAGTCAGGAGGATGGATCCCAGTTCAAATCCAGCCTCAGACACTTACTAGCTGTGTAACCCTGGGCAAGTCACTTAACCCCAATTGCCTCCCCCCAACCCCTAAAAAGAGAGTAGGTCTCCAAATTCGATGGATGTGTGCTCTTCTCAATGTTATCTCCTCCAATGATGCTATACAGCAACCATTCATTTGTGCCCATCCTCTGAAGCTCTCATTCATGTCCTCTCATAAATGCACAATGCCTCAGTGTAGTAGGAACCTTTCTCAAGTTCTGTTCACATTGCATCCATACCAATGGAATACTTTGCATTAATATTTACTTGTTCTTGCTACAATACAAGATTATCTTTTTATTTTTTATTTGGTCACAAATTTCTCAGATGACATCCTTCACACTCTCTAGGCATCTCCCTTTGGTTAATCGTCAACTTAGATTCTTCAAAACTATAGTATTCCGTAACTTCTAGCCATATAAAATCATCAGAGGCATAAGTACTTGGGTTAAAAAGACAGGCCTTGGTTTCAAGGAGGAGCTTTGGAATTATTATAAATTCTGTGAAATTTTCCCAAAGCTGATCAATCCAGCCTGATTTCTTTGTGTCCATCATTGAGCTCAACTCATTGTTTATTTGTCAATACATGTACTGATGGATGACCTCTCTCAGTTGTCCACCCAACTCTATATCATTGTCTGGACAACAGCCACCTTCAACCATTTGATTGTATAGGCCAAATTCTTTTAAGCAATTATGGATCTGATTTGGGAGTCGCTGTAATATAATTATTATACTAATAGCTAGCATTTATATAGTGCTCTGAGATTTTCAAAGTGCTTTACATGTGTTATCTCATCTATTCCTTATAACAACCCCATTAGACAAGTGCTGTTATTATAATCTCCATTTTATTTTATTTATTTTTAACTATATTTCATTTTTTAAATCAGTAAAATCTGCCTTCTCTGACTGCCTTCCAACTTACCCCACAGCTTGAGGCCTAAAGAAATACAAACCCTATTATAAACCTATACAGTCAACCAAAATAAATCTCCACATTGAGAGAAATGACACCCATCTGGGTCATTCACTTCTGTATCAAGAGGTAGGTAGCATATTTCATCATTAATCCTCTGGAATCCTGGCTGGTCATTGCACTGATAAGAGTTCCTCATTCTTTCAAAGCTGATTGTTTGTGGCTTCATTTTAGTATTTCTTCATTTCTCATGGAGTTATTTATTTCTATTTGGCCCATTCCAATTTTCAGGGAGTGTGTTGCTTGGGCTAGGTTTTGTACCTCTTACGCCATGTTGCTAATTCTCTTTCCAATTCTTCCTTCCATAACTCTCACTTCTTTTCCAGTTTTTTCCCTCAAGTGTTCTCATTTCATTTATAAAAATAATTTTCTAACTTTTTTTTTAAGCTGTTGCTTCCTCTCTTTCAGGAATTCTAGTTGAGTTTGTGCCCAAGCTGTGTTTTTCTCTGAGGTATTGCCTGTTGATGTCTTGAAGTGATTTTCCTCTATATCTGTGTCTTGAGCATCCCTGCCACCATAATAACTATGGGAGGGTTTTTTTTTCCTTCTTTTTTCTCCATTTTTCAAGCTTACAGCCTGACTTTGGACTTGATGTTAGGGCTGAGCTCTAATTGGAGGGAAGGTCTAGGTTGGTCCTGGTGCTGTTTTCTTGGGCTATTGAGTATTGTGTTATTCCAGGATTTTAGCAACAGGATGGGGACATGTAAGCTTTCAGGCAATACTCCCAGAGTTGTCTGATTCAGGGATAAGTCTCATTGCTGTCCCACTTGGTAAGAGCTTTTGAGTTTGGGTCAGACCCTATCACCCGACTAGGGGGTTCTGTGGCTTCAAAGTGAGAATAGCAGGCTCCCCTTTGGTCTGAGATTCTGTTATTCCTCTGTAGGCTGGGTTAGGTACTGCAAACTGGGATCCTACTCTGCTCCTGGAGTCTGGGCCACATTGTTGCTAATTGCTCGTGAATTTTCTCCTTTCTTAGTACACTGCTCAGGGCCTCCCTACCTGGGAATATGAACCTATCTCCTTCTCAGTCTGCCCTGGATCTGTGACACAGAACCAGCAACAAAGCTGCTGGTTCACACTTATCCTCATCAAAGTACCCCAGTATGTGGTAGCAACTGGCACGGGTCTGGGATCTCCTTTTGCCCTTGTGCACAGCTTCTTCCTGGGTACTGGAGTGCTCCTGTGCTGATCCCTGTCCTCAGTGTTAACAGTTCTCCGTGTTCATCTCCCTATGCTGAGCTGGGCTCACTATGACCTTTTCTGGATCTCCGTATCAGGATTTGGTCTGGTGTTTTCTAGATCTATTTGGAGAAATTGTGGATGGTGTTTAACTGTGTCACTTCCTAATATTCTGCCATCTTAGCTCTGCCCTCCATCTTTATTTTTCAGGTGAGGCAATTGAACCTGAGAGAGGTTAAGTGACTTGCCTAGGGTGTTTGAAATGGGATTTGAAATTAGATTTTCCTGACTTCACATTAGTCACTCTATCCTTCTATGAGAGAGAAGGTATCTGGGAAACTAGGAGGAAAGCAATACCCAAAATGGTCCAGGTGGGGCACTGGATTTTCTGGAACAAACTAAATCCTCTCTATTTCCTCCAGATCTCTCCTCTTTTCTACCCCAAGTCAATAAAATAAAACAAAACAAAAAAAAATTGATGAGTGCCAAAAATGTGCCCTAACATTGTACTGGTCCCTTGAGCTTTAGAAGGAAATACTAGCTGTGATTCCTGCATTCAAAGTACTCACAGTATTTTTGGAGAAACAAGGAATAAAAACAGTAAAAGACAACTCACAGTTTCCTTTCTGAGCCAAACTGTGCACTCCATGACTGTTAAAAGATGATACTAGTGAACAGGGGCCAGGAGAAAGTCTGTAGACTTTCAAAAAAAGGAGGCACAGATCCCATGGAGGAAATGAGACTGTAGACCCCTAACTCCATCCCTAATATTGAGACTCCTGGTGTTGTGAGTTTGTTTTTACGAGGATAGAGTCTGATCCTCTCAAAGGGATTGGACATTTGGCTCAAGGCATTTTTTTCCTAGCTGTTCCCCTCTGACTGAGGAGGGAATTCTTTCCCTCTTCATCTCTGCCTCCTGGCTTCCTTCAAGTATCAGCTAACTCTCATCTTCTATGAGAAGCTTTTCCCAATTCCCCTTAATTCTAATGCCTTTCTTCTATTGATTATCTCCATCTTGTATATAATTTGTTTGTACATAGTTGTTCATGTCTAGTTTCCCCCATTAGATTGTAAGTTCCTTGAGGGTAGGGACTGTCTTTTGCCATGGTTTGTATCGCTAGAACTTACTGTAGTCCTTGTCATCTGGTAAGTGCTTAATAAAACTAAGTTTATAAGTTTGCTGCCCAGTTGCTAATGTGCAATGGTACAGAGAGTTTGCTCCCTGAGAGTGCCTTTCACTGTTGAAATCACAGGTCCTGGAAACAAATTACTCACTACTTACAGCTTATCCTGACTAGTTCTGGACCTTCACATTCAGACCAAATTTGGAAGAAGCAGGAAAAGCAAGGTGCCTGGAGCTGCTCCATCTGGATCTTCCTTGGAAAGGATGTAGGAGTCTTGTGCAGGTAAAATGAGCATTATCTGGCTTCATTAGCAACTATGCAGGGTGTAATGAGCATAATCTGTTCCCATCTCCCTGCCAATTGATGGGCATTGGAAAGAAGTATCACTGGAGACAAAAATTAAACTAGGGCTTTCTGAACTGTTCCTGCATCAGCTCAGGGAGCAGGTGGGGCTGATAAAATTCCTGCTGGCCTTGTCATCTTGAGTGAGCAATTCCGAATACGAGGTACTTTCATTCAATTTGAGAATGAAAAGAAAAATATCATCCAGATGAAGCAACAGGCCCAGTAAGTGCCTTGCACAGTCACAAAGGAAGTGAACCACAGAGCCAGAATTAAACTCATGACAAAAGATCATAGGTTGTGGAGCTAAAACTGAAAGGGAGTTCAGAGGCCATCTGACCCAATCCCCACAATGTGACAGGTGAAGAAACTGAGGTACAGAGAAATTAAGTGATGTGCCCAAATTTACTTGTACTCACACCTAGGTAATATGATTATAGATTCTTAACTAGAAGAATATCAGAGGTCATCCCGCCCAATCTCTCCATTTTATAACTGAGGAAACTGAGGCCCTCTTCACTTCCTGCTTCCTTGGATTCCTTAAAGTCTCAGCTAAAATTGTGCTTTCTGCAAGAAACCATTACTGCTCCCTCCCTGAATGCTAGTGTCTTCTCTCTGAGATTATCTCCAATTTATCTTGCATATATCCTGTTTGTATATAGTTATTTACCAGTTGTCTCCCTCATTAGACTGAGATCCTTAAGGCAGGGACTGTTTTTGCCTCTTTGTCTCCACAGAGACAGTGCCCAGCACATAGCAGGTGCTTTATAAATATTTGTTGACTTGCTTTTACCAAGTAACCTACTCAGATTCACAAGCTAGAAGAGCCTGAATTCAAACCCATCATAGATTTTGAGATTCTAAGGCAAAAAGCCTTAGAAGCGACTTATTCCAACTTCTTAATTTTTGTTTTGCTTTGTTTATTTAGTGTTTTCTTTTTCCCCAGTTACATGGAAAAATAATTTTTAACACTCATTTTTTTAAAACTTTGAGTTCCAAATTCTCTCCCTCCCTCCCCACCCCCACTCATCGAGAAGATAAGCAATTTGATACGGGTTACACATGTGTATTCATGCAAAACATCTCCATAATAGTCATCCAACCTCTTAATTTTTGAGCTGAGAAACTGATGCCAAGAGGAATTAAATGGTACGCCCAGGGTCACCCAGCTAAGGAGTATCAGAGATGTTTTCTGAGCCCAGGTCTTCTTGACTCCAAGGTCAGTACTTTGACCACTACATCATGGTGCCTCTGACTTCCAATACAGCCTGCTTTTCATCTTATCACATTGCCTCTCTGAGAAGAATTTCAGAGTCCAGAGCATGGAAGGATAGTTTCTGAGGTCACCTAGTCCTTTCTGACAGGTGGGCCTGCACCCAAACCATTCAAAGAGGGGCTCAGGCCTCTGTGTTCCCACTCATTCTCACTATTTGCTCTGGGAAAGGCCTAGTCTGACTCATATACTTACTGATTTAGTTGAAGCCCTTATTCACTGTCCTCAGTGGGCAGAGAACAGCTGCTCCCTGTTGCTGCTGTGAACTGTGGGAAAGAGAGAGCTCTCAAATCACCAAGGTACCCTGGCCATCCTGGCATTAGGTCTCACTCGAACCTGTACGGAGAAGATCATTGTTGAGTAACATCTCACCTACCACTGTTGCACATTTCTGCAGCTGACTGGTCCCCATGACTGCAGTTATGGTAACAAGGCCTTTAAGTACCGAACATCCTCCTCCTGGGGAGAGCTGCCCACCAACCCTTTTGCTGCTGCAGAGCTCATCCATCTGCCGCCTGTTTGCTGCTCAGCCAAGAAGCCTCAGCACCTGTAGTCACGCTTCCCAAAGGCTCCTCCGTCCTTTCTGATTCGTGGCCCCACATGGGCATGGTGGGGACGGCTGGCAGCAGGTACCGCCCCAGAGTTGTGCCAGCTACAGAAACGATGGAAGCTCCCCAGGACACTGGCGCAGAGAGGCCTTGTAATACGATTCACCAGCAGCCTGTACTCAGCCTGGTTCCCTTTGCTCTCTCTACTAATGGGTTGGACCAGATGGTGAATTATCTCAACTGATTTACAGCAATTGGGGCTGAGCAGGGGAGAGTGAGTGATGGGCATGAAGCAATGTTGTCTCAGCTCTGCCTCAGAGCAGCTGAAGTCTATGCCTGGAGGGTGGGAAGGGGGAGGGGGAGCAGAGGGGTGTGGTGGGAGAGAAGCAAACTTGGGGAGAAGAGAACAGGGAAGAAATGAAAAAGGAAGGGAGGGAAAGAAGAAATTGTGAGCCCAGGGAGGAGTAACAGGAGAAAGGGGGGAGGGGAATAAAAAACAGGGAACAAGTCAAGTGGACAAGCAAGGAGATGACAAGAAGTGGGAAAGAAACATAAAAGAGGGAAGAGAGGGAGAGAGAGAGAGAGAGAGAGAGAGAGACACAGAGAGACACAGAGACACACACACAGACAGAGACAGAGAGAGACAGAGAAGGAGACGGGGAGGAAAGAGAGAGAAACAGAGACAGAGACAGAGAGAGACAGACACAGAGAGAAAGACCCAGAGAGAGAGACTCAGAAAGAAAAAGGAAGGAAGGCAGGAAGAAGGAAGGGAGGGAGGGAGGAAAAAAAAGAAAGAAATTAAGAAAGAAAGGGAAGGAAGGAAGGAAAGAAGGAAGGAAGAAATCAGAGAGAATAGAAGGAAAGAAGGAAAAAAGGAGAGAAGAGGAGAGGAGAGAGAACATGTGCATCCCAAATCATCACACAGCTCTAGTCACACTGAAAATCACAGCTCTCAATTGACCAGCCCCGTTCCTTCCCAGGTTGAAGGGTGAAAATGATTGCTAGTTTTGGGCATCATTCATTCTCCTCTGGATCACAAGTCAGGCTGACTGAATGTTTAAATGGGATACCCCGTTGTCAGCCCAAACGACACATGACTGGTGTCTCTAGGGGATTGCGTGTCTGAGTCTGCCTGTGAGGGTACTCATGAGATTTTAACACTCAATGCTTCTAGAATCCTGACTTCTGTCCTTCCCACCACAGAAACGCAGACAGACACACACACACACACGCACACACCCTTACATGGACACACACTTCTCTGAAACATTGTGTAGGGGGTCTTATCGGGTAAAATTTTAGCAGCAAGTGCCCCTCCAAATGACTTTCTCAGCTCCCAACAAGGACTTCTATGTGATGTGGGGTGGGGTGAGTGATGATTCCAGGAACATAGTGAGGCTTCCATGTCCCTCACTCCCCCAATATCTCCCCCACATGCTCCAAGGATGTCAGAACTGTCTTTTGTAAGATATAAAATCTTTTATTACTAAGAAGCTGCAAAGTATAATGAAAAGAGTGCTGGACTCTGAATCAGGAAGCCTCAGGTAAATTTCTGGCTCTGGCATTTACTAGCTGAATGACCTCAGGCAGATTGCATCCACTTTGAATGTAACTTTCTGCACCTGTAAAATGGGACTAATTATATTTGAACTAGATACCTCACAAGGCAGTTGTGAGAAACCTTACAAGGTTAGACTTAGTCAGAAGGAGAGTCAGAGTACAACTCCCTCATTTTACAAAAGAGGAAACTGAGGCTCAGGGAAACAAAATGACTTGCCCAAAATCACAAAAGTAGTAAGTGGCATAGCCGAGATTTCAATCCAGCTTCTCTGACTCAAAATCTCAAGTTCTTTCCACTGTATTATGATGCCTTTTGAAGTAGCTGTCTATATTCAGGTAGCCAAGCTTCATGCCCACACTCAATGATACTAAGATATGGAAAAAGATGCTTGTATCTCAGAGAATGTCTGGCCCTCATATAAGAAGGTAAACTTAGAAAGGGATTCTACCTCCCTTCTATCTGTTCTCTCCACCTGAGCTTTAACTAGAAATAACTTCACTTGGGACAAAAACAGTTGCTAGGGTAGGAGTGGGAGTGAAAGGATGATTTAATACTAATCAGTGGAAGGTGAACTCAGGCTTGCCTCTCTGGGCCTTAGTTTCCACCTTTGTAAAATGAGGTGGTTGAGTAATTGTTCTCAGGTCCTTTCTAGCTCTAGCATTCTGGGTTTCTAGGTTGGAGCCAATATGGTGGTAGAGTGGAAACTCACTGACTGGTCTGGGAGGCAGGAGGCATTGTGAGTCCTAGGCAAGGCTTAGAAAGTACGCCCTCCTATAAAAATGTGCATACCCTTTGACCCAGCAATAGCACTTCTAGGGTTATATCCCAAAGAGACTATACAAATGGGAAAAGGACCCACATGTACAAAAATATTCATAGCAGCTCTTTTTGTGGTGGCCAAGAATTGGAAATTGAGAGGATGCCCATCAATTGGGGAATGGCTGAGCCAGTTGTGGTATATGAATGTAATGCGATACTATTGTGCTATAAGAAATGATGAACAGGTCGACTTCAGAAAAACCTTGAAAGACTTGTATGGTCTGATGCTGAGTGAAGTGAGCAGAACCAGGAGAATGTTGTACACAGTAACAGCCACATTGTGCAATGACTAATAGTGATAAACTTAACCCTTCCCAGCAATACAAGGATCATAGACATCTCCAAGGGCCTCGTGATGGAAAATGCTGTCCACATCCAAAGAAAAAACTATGGAAGTTGAATTGCTATTTTTTTTCTCTTCTATTGAGTTTTGTTTCCTCTTTCTGATGGTTCCTCCTATTGGTTCTAATTCTTACTCACAACATCACTAATGTGAAAATATGTTTAATAGGAACGTGAATGTATAGCCTATACCAGATCGTGCACCGTCTTGGGGAGGGTGGTGGGGAGGAAGGGGGAGAAAAAATTTTAAACTCAAAAGCATATGGAAATGATTATTGATAAATCAAAATAAGTTAATAAAAAATAAAATATATATATAAAAAAGAAAGTGCGCCCTCTTGTATCAAAAAAAAAAAAAGCATGTCCCTATCCATCTGAGGCTTTGAGCTTAGCACTTTAGAGAATAGGATTTTTTGGTGCTAAAGATATGTGCGTTTAGAATAATGTGGAGGTGTTCCCTGTTGAACTTCCTAACCACACTGCATAGTGACCCGACTAGCTACTTGTCCTAGCCTTTGTCCCAGCTTTGCTCATCCCTTTCTGTATTTCTCCTCTCTTCTGAGGCAGCTGGGTGGGGTGAAGGAGAATGAAATCCCATCCAAAGCCCTGTACCCCTTACCATTAGGAGTGAGAGGAAAAAGGAGAAGGGCATCAATGATTGGAGCAGTTGTGGAGAGGTCTCTTGGTAGACAGGTGGGGAACTATGGGAGTTGAATGTTGTATACACCGTTGAACACAATTGTTTTGGTTGCTTTTTAAAAAATTGTTTTTCTTTTTGACAAGGGAAGCTTTTATGTAGCAAGGATGGGGAGGGGAGGTGACGTCCTCAGGAAATACCCGTGATATAAAGAACAAAAGGTGTCAATAGAATGTTAAAGGGCCAGTAAGAGAAGCTAAATGAATTCTAGGTCCAGATTGAAGGAGCAGATGCCTTAAGCTCCCTTCTAATTAAGTGGAGAGGTCTCTAGGGAGACAGTGGGATTTTAGGAGACACTTGTGTGATGCTGTGAGTGAATTCTCTCTAAACTTCCATTGCACCTCCTCCCTAGCCATTGCCTTCCAGGGTTAGAAATTTGGAGCTCCTGGTTGCTGTTATTGAGTCTGGCCTGTTTGTGTGAATCTAGGGCTGCACCTAGGACCAGGCATCGTTCTTGAATCAGATCTTATCATTTCCATTTTCCAGTCTTGTCTCCTAAGAAACACTTTCACCTCCTAATGGGATGATAACACCTTGCA
This sequence comes from Vombatus ursinus, assembly GCF_900497805.2. Lineage (NCBI taxonomy): Eukaryota > Metazoa > Chordata > Mammalia > Diprotodontia > Vombatidae > Vombatus > Vombatus ursinus. The sequence continues at coordinate 1,760,678 of NW_020954589.1, forward strand.
CCCTGATGAGACTCAGCCCAGAGACAGACTAGGAGGATAGAGTAATAGCAGCAGACCGATCCCTGAGACAGGACCTCACCCAATAGGGGACAGGACCCTAAACCGAGAGCACTTCTTTTGGGGAATATACATAATCTCTGGGGCAGCTTAATGTAGAAATGGATAGAATGCTGGGCTTGGTATCAGGAAGACTTATCTTCATGAGTTCAAATCTGGTTTCAGACACTTACTAGCTGTGTGACCCTGGGCAAGTCACTTCACCCTGTTTGCCTCAGTTTCCTCAATCTGTAAAATGAGCTGGAGAAGGAAATGGTAAACCATTTCAGTATCTTTACCAAGAAAACCCCAAATGGGATCAAGATGAGTCAAACATGACTGAAAAATGACTGAACCAAACAACTAACATAATGTCTAGGCTAAGGGACAGAAGGTTCAAGTCACTGACATTTCCTCTAGAAATGGTAAATGATACCATCATAAATTTGGGAACTAGAAGGGATGCTAGAGATGACCTAGTCCAGAAAAAAACTTTATCACATCATAGATCTAGAATTGGAAGAAAACTTTGGTACTCAAAGATCACAGATGGCAGGATTTAGATAAAGAAGGGACTTCAGAGGCCATCTAGCCCAACCCCCTCATTTTACAAATAAGGAAACTGAGGCCCAGAAATTAAGTAATTTGTTCAAGAGCACACTCTTGAGTAGTAAATGGGAGAGCTGGGACTCAAACCCTGATTTTCTGACGCCAAAACTATTGCTCTTTCCATTATACCACATCAGCTTGAAGGCAGGTTCCTTAATTTAAGACTCCAAGGATCCATTGTTTCTTGGGAGTTAAATTACTAATTAGTTCAAGACCTTTCAAAGACCCTGGGCAGGAAGGAGACAGAAAGAAGTCTAATGTGGCTAGGGTAAGTGGTAAGTGGTCTTTCCCATCTCCTGAAAAGCCAAGAGCAGACAGTCCTTGAAAATTTGAGTTGGCTTTGTGGTTGGGGGCCATGGGGATGAAGCATCTCATTCCCGAGTGTCTGTGCCAGGATGAATGTTGCCAACCAGTTGAGGGTATTAGTGAGAGAAAGCTCTCAGGAAGCAGCCAGGGCTGGGCATTAGTGTCAGGGAAATGTGAAATGCCATCCAGGCCTGGGGGGAGGATGCCCACCAACATCCTTCCATGCCAGTTGCAGTTTGGACAGACCAGCCATGGCTCCCTGAACTTAGCAAAATTCAGTAGGAGGACGGAAGCTTCATTAAACATAATAATAATATTAATAACTAGCATTTACATAGTGCTTTAAGGTTTGCAAAGCACTTTTACAAATATTATCTCATTTGAGCTTCATAAAAACCATGGGAGGTAAATGTTATTATTATCCCCATTTTAATACTTATAGCTAACATTTATAGAGCACTTACTATGTCCTAGTCACTGTGTTAAGTGCTTTACAATTATTATCACATTTGATCCCCACAACAACCCTGGGAAGGAGGTGTTATTATTATCCCCATTTTACAGATGAGAAAATTGGGGCAAACAAAAGTTAGGTGATTTGCTTAGGGTCACCCAGCTCAAAAGTATCCGATGCTGGATTTGATCTCAGATCTTTCATCCTATCCACTCTACCACCTAGCTTAGATAATATGAAGCATGTGACTTCTAATACAAAGTCAGGTGGAAGAAGGAAAACAGTTGGGGTGAGGGTCCAGTATACATCTCTCTGACCTGTGAGCTGACTCATGTTTTGCATAGGCTGTGCAGAGGCTATTACTAGTAAACTTTTTTCTCTTCGTTTTTTTTTTTTTTTGTTTTGTTTTGTTTTGTTTTGTTTTTAGAAGAGAAACCATATGGTATAGTGGAAAGAGCACTAAACATCAAATCAGAGAATCCTGGTTCAAATACTACTTTTGTCACTTACTACCAGTAAGTAAGGCATGTTCCAACTTCTACGGGCCTCAGTTAATTTTTCTATCCAATATGAGGCTCAGAGAAGATAATCTCTAAGGTCTCTTTTGGACTGAAATCCTACTATTTGTTATCCTATCTACATCTCTTGGGCACACAATGTGGAAAGGAAAGAATGAGGTTCATAGGAAGGCCAGGCTCTTGTCTCTTTTAAATCTAGGTCTGACAACTCCAAAAGACTCATGATGGAAAATGATGTCCACATCCAGAGATAGAACTATGGAGTCTGAATGCAGATGGAAGCATACTATTTGCTCTCCTTTTCTTTTGCTGTTTAGTTTTATTGCTTCATTTTTCTGATTTCTCCCATTAGTTCTAATTCTTCTTTATATCATGACTAATGGGAAAATATGCTTAATATGAATGTATAAGTAGAGCCTATATCAGATTGCGTGCCCTCTTGGGGAGGGAGGGAGAGAAAATTTAAAACTCGAAATCTTATGGAAGTGAATATCAAAAACTAAAAATAAATCAATTAATTATTTAAAAAATAAATCCACAGCTGAAGTCTCAGAGTTGATTACCTGGGGATAGGATTGGGTTACTAATGTACCCATTTTTCACCGGCTAAGGACTTGGTTCTGGCCTTCTTGATTTCCTTAGAATGTAAATAACATTTTTCTCCTTTCCAGAACTTGCTGGAATACAGAGTAGAGACCTTAATGCAACTAGATATTTTATCCTGGGCTGAGGATGGGGGTTATTCATGTAGTTTAAATGAAATCTACAAAATTCATAGATCTGGAGACATGGAATAGAATATAGTCTCATGTGGTGAAAAATTCTATTTAGAGAATCTAAGACCTCGAACACACCTCTGAAATCACGTAACCCAAACCACTGTTGAATCATGAATCACCTCTACAACATTTTATTTTATTTTATTTTTATTTATTTCTCAACAGCATCTCTGATTACAGTAGTTCTAGTCATGGGGAATTCACTGCTTCTCAAGGTGATGTGTTCCATCATAGAGCACCCCTGACTATGGTTAAGTTCTTAGGATCATAAGATCATAGATGTATAGTTAAAAGTCACTTTATTTTCTTTATTTTTATTTTTTAGGCAATTGGGGTTAAGTGACTTGTCCAGGGTCACACAGCTAGTGTCAAGTGTTCGCTCTGAGGTCAGATTTGAACTCAGGGCCTCCTGACTTCAGGGCCTGTGCTCTATCCACTGTGCCACCTAGCTGCCCCTGAAAGTTACTTTAGAGGACATCCATTCATTGGCCAGCTAAGTGGCGCCATAATGTATAGAGTGCAGGCTTGAAGTCAGGAAGTCTCATCTTCCTGAGTTCAAATCTGACATCAGACACTAGCTGTTTGACTGTGGGCAAGTCACTTAACCCCATTTGCCTCAGTTTCGTCATCTGTCAAATAAGCGGGAAAAGGAAATGGTAAACCGCTCCAGTATCTTTGCCACGAAAACCCCAAGTGGGGTCATGAAGAATTAGACACCACTGAAACAACTGAACAACAAAGTCCAACCCCCTCATTTTATAAATGAGGAAACTGAGGCCCAAAGACATTAAGTGACTTGTGACAAGGTAATGAAGTAGATAGAGGACTGGACCTGGAGCAAGAAAGACCTAAATTCATATTTTACCTTAGGCACCTATTAGTTGGGTGACTAGGCAACTCACTTAACTGCTGACTGCCTCAGTTTCTTCATTTGTAAAAGGGAGATAATAATGAGGATAATAAAAATAGCACCTACATTTCAGAGCAAAGGGCCTTGAAAACCTTAAAGCATTTCAAAAGTTCTATATATTTTTATTGTTATTGCCCAGGGTCACAAATGGACTAAGTTGCAGAGCCAGGGTCAAATCTGGGTCCTCTAGTTCCAAATCCAATGCCCTTTCCACCGTGCTGCACTGCCTTCCTTCTTTCACGTTTATGAAGAGATGCAGTTTTTGTCATTTTCCAGGTCTTAATGCTAAGAGTCTGACACAAATGGGTGTAGGTGGAGGCTCTGCTAGACCCATTTTAATGAAAGGATTACTCAGTTCTATAATTAGCACAGTGAGCATTGCTATATATAAAGGACACATACTGATAGGAGAAGACTTGAGCAGTTAAAAAGGCAGCAAAGCCAAAAGGTGCCAAGGAGCTGCCTCTCCTAGGCTGTGGGCCTGAGGCACAGATGAAAAGGAGGGGAGAGAAGGACTTCTGGGGAAGAGGACAGGCTTCTTTGGAGGTGGGGAGGGTGGTGATATCAGTTAGAGTTATCTATATCTGCATCAATTATCTGTATACCTGTACAGAAGCAGTTAAACAATGTGAATATGCTTCTGATCTAGGGCAAGGGGATCATGAGCTAAGCCATGAGCAGCAAAAGCATGATATCTGTAGTTTTGTGCCAAGTCTGGGGCTAGGAGTGGAGAGACGGGGGTATAGACCACGTGCCCGGATGTCAAAGCAGGACAACGTGAGGTGAACCAGTGAGACAATGATAGTGCCTTTACCAAGGTCTCCAATTCCACTCACACTTATTGGGACTTCTAATGCTATTGTGAGTTTTATGTGAGGTGATTGATGCTGTGAGAGAAGAAGAAATGTATGGCTAACTGGGCTTAGGCACAAATCTCCTTTAGGCCCATTATATCCTTTGTAATTAACTTGCTCTATGTTCAAAGTGGAAACTTGGTACTTACAATAAGATAGAATATCCTTAGTGGAGAGTTACAAATGAAACACATTCTGATGTTCCCAGGGATTGACAATCCTTGGGTGGAAGCAAGTGTGAACTTCATGGATTATTATTATTAGGGGAAAATCCTCAAGATGGAGCTCAGTCCATTTTCCACAGAAATTGAGTATAGGAACACTTCTCACTCCTGGCTTGGCTCAGGAATGAAATATTTAACCAGTAGCTTTTGTAACCTTTCCCTGCTGGTTATTACTGCTTGTATTTCTAATTGTCACCACGCAGGTCACCCCCAGTCCTCTGCCTGGCTAATCTTTCTCTAGAACCTATTGTTTTCTTCCCTTTTATAAATGTATTTCAGAGAGGATTCTGGGAAGATGGCAGAGTAGGTCAGAAAATTCCAAGCTCTCCCAATTTCCCCCACAAACAAGACAAAATAGCACTTCAGGGTGAATGTTCATCAGTAAAAAATAAACAATAATTGGGACAGAACAGTAGTCCTCCTGAGACAACCAGAAGAAAAGTTCCAGGACTGAGGTTTGGTCCCTATGAAGTGTAAACACATCTAGGCTAGTTCTGATGAAGTAGCAAGCTGCGAGTCCTGGGGCTAGCTGGGTGGGGAGGTAGTCTCAGCCCCAACCACTGGAATGTTTACCTCCTGGACAATGTGGGGAAGATTGAGGGAGGAACCTCCGCTGAACAGAGACACCAGGCCCAGCTGTGCTGCGGGGACACAGCCCAGGGTGAGAAGGAATCAACACATGCCAGGTGAGTGTAGAAGCAGTGAGGTGGGAACACCACTATGTACATTTACAGGAGAGCAAAGTTCTTTGGTTCCAGGTCAGAGAGGAGAACTGAAGAAAGACCAGATGGCAAAGGCACCATCTTCCATACCCCAGGACTAAAGGTGATTACAGGTTGCTATAAAAAATTGAGCAGGCAAAGGAGAAAGAACCCAACCATAAAAAGTTACTATGAGAATAGAGAAGACTGGGGTTCATCCTCAGAGGAGGATACTGAAGCAAGAAAAAAAAGCCTGTCCTACCCCAAAGAGTAACATCAAATGGTCACCTTCCCAAAAAGAATTCATAGAAAAACTTAAAAAAGACTTCACAAATCAAATGAGAGAGATTGAGGAAAATTTAAAAAAAATAAGAGCAATCCAAGAAAAACAAGAAGATTGTGAAAAGAAATTTAACCAACTGGAAAAGGAGATCCAGAATGTTAAGGAAGAATATGATTCCTTGAAAATTAGAATTGGGCAAGGGGAAGCCAGCAAAGTTATAAGAGACCAAGAAATAATAAAACAAAATATAAAGGATGAAAAATTAGAAGAGAATGTGAAACATAAAAAAAAAACTGATCTGGAAAACAGATCAAGAAGAGAAAGCGATGATCAAAAAAAGAATCTTAATACAATAATACAAGAAATAATTAAAGAAAATTGTCCGGAAATGTTAGAACAAGAGGGAAAAGTAGAAACAGAAAAAAATATACCCATCACCTCCTGAAAGAGATCCTATGAGGAAAACCTACAGGAATATCATAACTAGATTCTGAAATCCCCAGCTCAAGGAGAAAATATTGAGAAGCAAGAAAAAAAATTCAAATATGGTAGAGCTACAATTAGAATCACAGAAGATCCAGAAGTGGCTACACTAAAAGACCAGAGGTCTTGGAACACCACATATCGAAGAGCAAAACAATTGGAGTTGTGGCTGAAAATATCATACCCAGCAAAGTTAAGCATAATCCTAAATGAAAAATAGAAGGACATTCAATGAATTACCAGACTTTCAGGATTTTATTGCAAAAAAGACCTGCACTTAATAGAAAATTTGACATACAAGATCCAAGAGAAATATAAGGTAAACATCAAAGAGTAATTACAAAGGATCAAATAAGGACAGGCTGTTTACTTTTTATATGAGGAAATGTAAACTATATGTCTAAGATTGTAATTAGTAATTGGGTGATTCAAAATAAAGATTGGGGTAGAGCTGAGTATGATATGATTCCAGAAAGTAATATCATCTAGGAAATGGTAAAAAGAGTAATTATAGAAATGAGTTACAAGAGGAAGTATTGACACAGAGGAATTAGATGGGGGGTGGGGAGGGCTGGTAGTTCTGGAACTCTATTCTCATCAGGAATAGATTAAAGAGGAAACAATACACATATATTTAGAAGGGTATAAAAGTCTTCTAAATTCATAAAGAAATAAAAGGCTAAGGTGATAGGGAGGAGGGAGGGATTTTTAGAGAGAACCCTGCTCATATCAGATCAGGGTTAAAGAGAGAACAATATATACATTTAGAAAGGAGTAAAAGTTTTTTAAATTTATGAAGAAATAAGTGGATGAAGGAATAGGATAAGAGTGGGTTATAGAAGGGTGTCTAGATCAATGGGAATGGGATGAAGAGGTAACAACATATATATATATTTGGAAGACTATAAATGTCTCCAAAATTCAGATAGAAATAAGAGGGCAAGAGGAAAGGAGGGGGAAAGATAAGGGAGGGATCTTTGGAGGGAGGTTAGGTTAAGTAATAAGAGGGCAAGATAGCAAGCAGAAGTAAAGTAGAGGAGTCAGGAGGGATAAGAAATAAGAGATATCCACAAACACAAAATAAAGATCAGGAGTAGAATTTATTAGGGAAAAATAGCAGGGGTCATAATTATGGTCTCAGACAAAGTTAAAGCTAAAATAGACTTAATCAAAAGAGAAAAATAGGGAAACTACACTATATGTTAGTAATATTAATCAATATTGTTTCAGACTATTTAAAATAACTAGACAGTATAAGGCTGGAATATTGCTGTGGTATAGGAAATGATGAGCTGGTGAGTTTAGAAGAATATGGAAAGACTTGGACTATGAAGGAAGATGTTATCCATCTTCAGAGAAACAGAGCAAAAACAAATATAACAGTCCTTCATAGATGCAAATGAATAGATATGTGTATGATTATAGACATAGACATATGTGCATGTAAGTGTATGCCTATGTGTCTATATGTTTGTGTGTATATGCATATATATGAATGTATGTGTATGTGTATATATACACATACATGCATACATCTATATATATTCATCTATCTATCTATCTATCTATCTATCTATCTATCTATCTATCTATCTATCTATCTATCTATATCTCTGAGCTTAATTGTAACCTTCTCAGGGAAGGGGTGGGGAAGGGAGAAAAAAGAACAAAGTAAAAATGCACAGCAGAGAACAAAATAAAACCTGCAAGGAAGTAAAGAAAAGATGGACATCTCTGAACACAATATGTAGTATTTATTATATAGGCTTCTTGAAATGGAAATTGATTGCTTTGTATTTTGAATCCTCTCTTATGTTCTGCTGTACATATGGAAATATTTTTTCTTTTCTTATTTTGTATTTACGTTTTAATATTCAAGTTTGTTTCTTTTTTCTTTTCATATTTTGTATTTAAGTTTAAAATAAAAAAATACAAAAAAATAAATGTACCTCAGGTTCATAGCATTATGGGAAAAGGCTTTTTGACCTCTTTTAACAAGACTTAATCTCCCTTTGTAGCTTCTTAGCCTGTTTTTTTCTAGAAGATTCAATTTTATTTGTAACTTCATGAGTAGCTTCCTGTCAGTATATATCTGTTACATCTTACCCTCAGTTAAGAAATTTTTAGTCCCTACAAATTGCACTGGCTACTTATGTTGAATATATAGCTATCCATTATACAATAGCCAGAGTAGAATCACATACATAGTACTTTACATACACCATATAATAAAACAACACTAAAATAGTAATAATTATAATAATGGTATCTGCTTGGCATCCTGATTAGTCTGTGCTGGCAGGTGCTACAATGATTAATCAGTGGTGTTCTCATTGATCACCATTTCCCTTAAGCTGTTGTATATCAAGCCAGATTGACCAGATATCTTGGACATTTCTAAGATGACCTGCTTTCACTTTTGTGCTTTTAGTCCTTTGGGAAGAATAGACTTTCTAAACATGGTGATGGGGCACATATACCAGAAGCAATGGAAGCTTGCAGCAGTTACCAGGTGAATGGAGAGGATTTTCTGAGCCAAACTGTTTACTCTACGACTGTCAAAATATGTTAGCAGTGAACAGGGGCCAGGAGAAAGTCTGTAGACACTAAAACAAAGGAGGTACAGATCCCATGGAGGAAATAAGGTGATGGGTAATTAGACAACTCTGGATCCACCTAACTCCATTCATAATACTGGGACTTCTGGCATTGAGTTTATTTTTTTAAGGACAGAGACTGATCCTCTGACAGGGGAAATGGAACTGTCCCCTTGCTAACTAGGTTTAGTTATGAGTCCTTTTCTGTTATTTACTTGCCTTGTAACCTGTTTATAGTCAAATGATTGTCAGGAGTTTGTTTCTTGCAAAATGAGGGAGCTAGGTATACATCAAATTTGATATCTTCCCAGGGAGTGAATATCCTTGGATAATAGTAGTCATGAGCCTGATAAAATATTTTCAAGATGGGAAATCCTCAGAGATGAACCAGGTCTATCTGTTACAGGAATCTAAACATCTAGAACTTCCCTCTGGTGTAAAGCCACATATACAAAATGGTTGCTGCCAAAGTGTCCAGGAACAATATATTCTCAAAGGAAATTCAGCATAGCCCTCTGAAATCTTGAAATCTTGTTCACATTGCTAATTCCTTAGCCAAGGCTTTCTTCATAGCTGGTATAAAAATAAAATTATTTTAACTTTTGTTCCAGTGACTACAGATTCCACATTCAAGGGTCTGAGTTAATCAGATTTTGCATTAGCTTTCTAAAATGCACAAGCCAACTAAATAAATGCTATAATCACAGAAGTCACCAAGTATTGAAGAGACCAATCAATCTGTTATTTCTTTAGACAGTTCCTTCTATGATGTTATTTATGGGGATGCTAAATTGCAAAAATTCCTGGTCTGGCAATAGTAGAGACCTTGGCTGTAGCTCTGGCTTGACCACTATCAATCAAAAAGTATTTATTAGGTTCCTACTATATTCCAGGCACTGTGCTAAACACTGGGGATATACGTTTAAAGAATTAAGTAATCCTTGCTCAAATGAGCTGATATTCTAATGGAAAGACAACAAATGGATATGGAAATATATACAGTACAAATATGAAGTTAATAAATGCAACTTAATAAATGAAAATATATACAAAATATTTGAACACAGAGTAATTTAGGAGGGGGCATTAGCACTGGGGACAATCAAGAAAAATTTCATTTAGAAGATAGAGACCCCTGAGCTATGTCTTAAAGGAAGAGTGGAAACTTATGAGATAGTGGTAAGGAGAGAGACCATTCTAGTTAAGGGGAAGGCCAGTACTATGGCACAGGGGGGAAGGAAAGGGCAGGGAACAAACATTTATTAAATGATTAGTATGTGCCAGAAAATATGCTAAGAATTTTACAAATATTATCTCATTTGATCCTCACAAAAACTCAGTGAAATAGTTGCTATTATACTCATAATTAAGGAAATTGAGGCAGACAGAGGTTAAATGACTTGCCTAGGGTCACATAGCTAGTAACTGTCTGAGACTAGATTTGAATTCAGGTCCTCCTGATTCCAGGCTCAGAGCTCTATCAAAAGCCCCAATTACCAATATGAGTAAGGAACAAAAAGACTCCATTTTGGCTAAATTTCAAAGTGCAGAAGGAGGAATGATGTTCAATGAATTTGGAAAGAAAGGTTGAAGCCAGGTTTTGTTGCACGTTAAAAGCTAAATAGAGTTCATGGTTTATTCTAGAGGCAATAAGAAACCTCTGAGGTTGATTGAGTAGGAGAATTATTGGTCATAGTTGAACTTAAGGAAAATTACTCTGGCAGCAGGATATATTAAGAACTGGATTGGGGAGAGATTTGAGGTAGAGAGGTCAATTAGGAGGCTGCTGCAATAATGTAGATAAGAAGTGATGGAGACCCGAAGTAAGGTGGTAACTATCTTAGTAGAGAGAAGGGACTAAGAAGACAGAAATATTGTGAAGGCAGAAATGGTGAGATTTGGCAACTGGTTGGTTATGTGGTGTGAGAGAGAATGAAGAGTCCAGGATGATGCCAAAATTGCCAGTTTGAGACATGAGAAGAATGGTGGTGCCTAAGGAACTTTGGAAGAGGGGAGAGTTTAAGAGGAAGGATAATGAGTTCAATTTTAGACATGTTGAGTTTAAAATGTCCCTGGGAAAGAAGGAAAGGAAGGAATAAAGAAAGGATGAAAGAATGAAAAGATGAAAGAGAAAGAAAGGATGGGAAGAAGAAAAAAAGAAAGAAAAGGAAGAAAGGAAGGAAGAAAAGAAAGAAGGAAAGAAAGGAGGATGGAAAGAAAGGTTGGATTCAATGGTTGTTGAGGTTTGTTCCAGATCTTTATTTTCTATTTTCTACAGTTCTATGGAATTGTCTTTGGAGAAGAAAGGGGAAAAAAAGCACTTGTTGAAGAAGCTGCTTGCTTTCCTCATGGGCCTATGGGTGTTTGACTAAAAGCCACTTGGCAAAGTTCCTTCTGGAAGAACTTTCCTTATGGCAACATTTATGTATTTAAACTATCTATCATAGACTTGACCTGAGCTTTGAAGGAAACCAAGTATTCTAAGAGGGGTAAGAAAGAAGACAATTCTAGGCATGCTTGATAGCTGGGAGAAAAGGAAGGGATACAAAAGATAGTTCATTTGTAAGGGTCAGTAAGAAGGCCACACAGAGTGTGTGAAAGGGATTAATGTATAATAAGGCTGGAAAGGTAAGTCAGGGCAAGGTTGTGAATGGTTTTCAATATTAAACCAAGGAATTCATATTTAATCTTAGATCAATGAATCCATTCATAAATCAACAAGTTATTAAACATTCACCATGTTCAATGCATATAAGAAGAAAGGCAAAAACAATCCTTACCATCAAAAGAGCTTAGGTATACACAAATAAATAGGTATATACAATATGCATACAGAGTAGAAGGAAGATACCTTCAAAAGGGAAGACATTTGCAACTAAGGCGACCTGTAAAGCCTCCTGCAAATGGTAGAGTTTGATCTGAGTCTTGAAGGAGACCAGATAAACTAAAAAGTAGAGGTGAGGAAGGAGATAATTTCAAGTTTATTGGACCACCAATGCATAATCATAGAGATTAGAGATGGAGCTTCATGTGTGAGGAACAGGAAGTAGGCTAATATGGAGGGGAGTAAAGTCTAAGAAGGATGGAAAGATAGGAAGGAGCTAAGTTGTGAAGAGCCTTTAAATACTTCCTGAGCATAATAGACCATTAGAATTTATTGAGGTTTGGTGGGGTGGGGAGATGAAAGAGAGAGATGGTGTGACATAACCAGACCTATGATTTAGGAAAATCACTTTTGCTGATTTGAGAATGGCCTACAGTAGGGAGAGACTTGAGTCAGGGAGACGAATTAGAAAGCAATATAGGAAGTAAGATTTACATACATACATGCATACATATACGTGTATATGCATATTTTTTTCTGATAGAGAGCACAGCTAGGGTGGTGGCTGTGAGTGGAAAGAAGGGAATGTATACTAGTGAAGGTAGAAACGACAAAGTTTGGCAACTGATTGGATTATGGGGGTGAGTGCTAGAGAGGAATTGAGGAGGACACCAAGGTTATGAACCTAGGAGACTGGAGGGATTGTGGTGCCTTTCACAGTAATAGAAAAGTTAAGATGGGAAAATTTTGGGGAAATATAATGAGTTTTGTTTGGGACAAGTTTTGGACAAGTTGAGTTTGAGATATGTATAAGATACCCAGTTTGAAATATCCAATAGACAATTAGGAATGTGTGACTGGAGCTCAGAAGAGAGACAAGAGTAGATCTATAGATCTGAGAATCATCTGTATAGGAAAAAAAATGAGCCCATGGGAACTGATGGTATCACCAAGGGAGAAAGGGATAGAGAGAAAAGAGGGCCCAGGATAGAGCATTGGAGGATACCAACAGTTAGGGGGCATGACAAATATGAATAGCCAAATGAGATTGAGAAAAAGCAAAAAGGCAGATAAGAGGGGAACCAAGAAAGAGCAATGCTACAAAAACTCAGAGAAGAGAGAGAGTCCAGTAGGAGAAGATGATCAACAGGGTCAAAGGTTTCAGAAAAGTCAAGAAGGATGAGGACTGAGATCAGGCCATTAGATTTGGCAACTAAAGATCACAGTATCTTTGGTGAGTGATTTCTAGAGGAAGAGAGGGAGGTAATTAAAAGTACCACCAGATGGCGCATTGGATAGACTACTGGGCTTGGAATCAAGAAGACTTATCTTCATGAGTTTGAATTCGGCCTCAGACACTAGATGTGTGACCCTGGGCAAGTCACTTAACCCTGTTTGCCTCAGTTCCTCATTTGTAAAATGAGTTGGAGAAGGGAATTGTAAAGTACTCCAGTATACTTGCCAAGAAAATGCCAAATGGGGTCATGAAGACTTTGACATTAATGAAAAGACACAACAACAACAATAAAACCTAGAAGTAATAGGGAGCCACTGAGGTTTTTTGAGCATGGAGATGGCATGATCAGACCTGTACTTTAGGAAAATCACTTTGGCAGCTCTGTGGAAAATGGCTTAGAGTGAAGATACTTGAGGCGAGGAAGCCAGTTAGAAGACTCACCCCCTGTTCCTACTTCCCCTATTTATTGCCAGGGGGAGGTTTCTCAAAAAAGAGCATTTCTTTTTACTTTTTTTTTTGGAGTGGCAAAGAATGACACCTCGATGTTTTCTGTTTTCTCTTTATTGAAAAGTTACTTTATTTATCTTTCCTAACTTCCAGAGTAATTGGCCCACTTTGGTAGCCCAGAACTCCACATTTTGAGTTTCATCGCATTCTCTGCACACATATCAATGTAAAATTATTATATTTATAGCCTAACTGCATTATTCTAGACTACACCAGACAGATATTCTCAAACTACAAATGATTTAAGAGGTAAGCACCCTTGCTTTTATTGAAGGAGTCTCCTGGGCTCTACTACAAAAACTCCCAGCTTTCATGCTGTTATGGTCACTACTCCATCTTGTGGCATGCCTGAAAACTACACATTCCCCAGTGTCATGGTGCCCTGGAACAATCCATTCAGATCCTCAGGGGAGGGTTATAGTAAGGCTCCAGTGTCTATCATAAGGATTTAGAATTGAGGTAGAGAATGTTTGAACTACTCTAAATTTTTACAACAAGCACCTCCTATATACTAGATATTGAATTAGATGCAGAAGATATAAAGAGAAAAATGAAAGAGTCCCTGCAATTGAGGGGTTTACATTTGGTAACAATTCAGGGATACTTTCATCTGTATTTTCTGAGTCAAGTATGGGGAAGATCAGCAGACTCAGATCTGTAATTATAGAAGAAAACTATGGCTGTGACCCTGGGCACCCAAATTTATAGAGTGTTGATAGAACTTAGACCTGAAGTGGGGAACCTGTGGCCTAGAGGCCACATCTGGCCCTCTAGGTCCTCAGGTGTGGCCCTTTGACTGAATCCAAACTTTGTGTTTGGCCACACTTGAGGACCTAGAGGGCCACATGTGGCCTCAAGACTGCAGGTTCCCCACCCTTGACTTAAACAATTTTAGCAAGATAGAGACAACTGAACTTAACACCTAGTTAGCAAAAATAATCAGTTAAAAATAAGAAGGTACCACATGGCATGTTTCCTCCCCCTATCCGTTCCACACTCCACCCATTCCCCCCCACACTAGTCCCAGTGGCCTCCTGAGAAGCAACAGCTCCATGGTGGCTATCTTCTTCCTACAGGGTTCCAGGGTTTCTGTCCTCATGTGGTTTTCTGTACTAGGGTTTCTGCTTTCTCCCCCCCCACCCCAGTTTTTAAAGAGATTGTCTTAAGAAGTTGATTTCAGACCATTTTTCATGCTGTTTGCTCTGGGTACATTTTATGAAGTCTTCCAAATTTCTAGTAAAGATTCAAGCAGATTCTCCCCCTCCACTCCCAAACAGACACACTCTGCTCCAGTTACTCACCCGTATCCTCAAGGAGTGTCTATGTTAATATGTATTGCCTCACCTGTGACTCTCTAATGATGACTGAGATGATGTCAATTATGGGAATGGAGATTCCTATGGGAAGGATGGCACTGAGTGTGATGTTAATGATGTGGATGCTGACCATAGGATCTTGGGATTTAGACTTGGAAAGAACTTAAGGATTCTAGGGTTTTAAAAAAAAACTTTAAAGGGACTTTTTTGGGGGGCAGCGTGGTGGCACAATGGTTAGAGTGCTGTGCCTGGAGTCAGAAAGACTCATCTTTGTGAGTTTAAATCTGGCCTCAGATACTAGCTGTGGGACCCTGGGCAAGTCACTTAACCCTGTTTTCCTTAGGTTCCTCATCTGTAATATAAGCTGGAGAAGGAAATAGCAAACCATTCCAGTATTTTTACCAAAAAAATCCTAAATGGGACCCCAAAGAGTTGGACATGACTGAAAAAAAAAATGACTGGACTTAAAGGGACTTCAGAAAATATCTTTAAAATCACTCAAATCCCTTAGGGATTTTACAGATATTCTTGTTCAATTTCCCCTTATTATACAGGAAGGCATATTGAGGGACTGAGAAGTAAAATAGTAATATTAATCAACCAATATTAATTGGACATATGTTACCTCATTTGATCTTGACAAAGAACTCCTATGAGATAGAACTTCCAAGAATTAGGGTTTCCATTTTATAGATGAGGAAACAGAGGCTCAGAGAAGTGAAGAAACTTGCCCGTAGTTCCATACCTACACCACCAATTAGAATCAAAATTCTTAACCTAGATCTCTTCAGAATCCAAGTCTAGCATTCATCTTCATAATACCATCCTGGGGAGGGTGAAGCTAATGTTGCTGATGATGATGATAGGAATGGAGAAAAGAATGAAGATGGTGCTGATGTGGCCAATGACTTTTGATCAATCATCAGAAGAATTATCCACAATAACATAGATGAATACTTCCATTTTTTTTAAGGCAATTGGGGTTAAGTAACTTGCCCAGGGTCACACAGCTAGTACGTGTCAAGTGTTTGGTCCGAGGTCAGATTTGAACTCAGGTCCTTCTGTCTTCAGGGCCAGTGCTCTATCCACTGTGCCACCTAGCTGCCCCTGAGTACTTCCATTTCTTTAAGACAACTTCTACCTCCTCCAATAGAATGTTTGCTCCTTGAGAGAAGAGATTGTTTCACTTTTTGTTTTCATATTCCTATCACCCAGGGAACAGGGAAGACAGCAAGCATTTATTACCTGCTTACTATGTGCCAGGCACAGTGCTAAGCACTTTACAAATATTATACAATTTAATCCTCACAACAACCCTGGGAGATAGATGTTATTATCGCCATTTACGATTTAGGAACCTGAGACGCAGAAGTTAAGTAACAGGATCACACAGCTAATAAAGTCAAAAACCAGATTTGAACTCAAGTCTTCTTGATTTCAGGACCAGGTCTTTATCTACACACTGTCTAGCTGACAGTAGCCGGCACATAGTAGGTACTTAGGAAATGGTTGATGGTTAATTGATGGAATGCTTGAGGCAGAAGGAATTTCCTATATTGTGGAAAGAAATAGGGAATGCCCGTACTTAGTATCCATCATTTCTATGTGTTCCTGCAATCTTAATTAAGCACTGGTGAACAGCAGCTCATTAAGTAGAAAACAGTTGTTCTTTTTCTAAGTGGCCTCAGGACTCCTCAATACTTTTACTGTTCAAAGAACATTGTGAGGTGCTTTATAATGTTTCAACTTTGTGATGCCTCCCAGGGCAGGGGGATCCACTAGCCCAGAGCCATGGGGTATGCACGAACAGTGACCCAGCTGGTTTCCAGCATAGGGCGCCACTCTTTCAACACCAGGATTCAATGATTGTTAGTGCACAGGGATCCATGCTCTTCTTTCAAATAGGACACCTTCATTGTGTGGGAGAATTACAGAATTACAGGATCTTAGATCTAGGAGTTAAAGGGATTTCAGAGGTCATCTGGTCAACTACTCAAACGATGAGTATTGATTAAGTACGTATTGATAGTATTGATTATGTTTCAGGTACTGTGCTAGGTGCTGAGATTATGAATACAAAAATGAAATCATCTCCAACCTCCTCACTTTACAAAAGGAGGAAACTAAGACCTAGTGAGATTAGGTGACATATCTAAAATCACACAGGAATTGTAGTCAGTATCAGAGGTGCAATTTGAACCATGGTTAGCCAGGTGGCTCAGTGGATAGTGTTGGTCTTGGAATCTGGAAGACTTCAGACATTTAATAGCTGTGGCATCTTGGGAAAATCACTTAATTGATGCCTACTTCATTTTCCTCAACTATAAAGTAGGAATAATAATAATATCTACCTTCTAAAGTTGTTGTGAAGATCGAATGAGATAATGTTTGCAAAGTTGTTGTTGTTAATTTATTTTCAGTCAGGTCTAACTCTTTGTGACCTCATTTGGGGTTTTCTTGGAAGAGATACTGGCATGGTTTGCCATTTCCTTCTCCAGCTCACTTTACAGGTGAGGAAACTGAGGCAAATAGGATTGCGTGACTTGCCATAGCTAGTAAGTATCTGAGGCCAAATCTGAACTTGGGTCTTCCTGACTACTCCAGGCCCAGCACTCTATCTGCTTTTCAAACCTTAAAACATTATACAAATGCTAGTCATGATTACTATTTTTATTCTTAGGTCCTCTGTACAAGGGACAATGCTGTTGCCACTTTACTATGATGTGCAGTGAAGGGTGTAGACTGGTTAGTGGAAGCATCTTTGAGGATTTAGAGAGATTTTACTGTTTCCTCCCAGCCTAACCCTGGAGCAGAGTCCAAGCAGGTACTCATCCTGGACTATAACTGAGTGAAGTCATTGTGCTCATTGAGGGTTTACTGGTTTGGGAAGTAGTGGGCTGTGTGTTTACGGGTCTAGGGAGAAGGTATGCACATGGGAAGAAACCATTTATGGGGGACCAGAAATATGCATTACAGAGCCAAAGGGCCAGAAATAGGAAAAGGCATTGGATGCAGTAGTAGAAGAAGGGTTACAGCAGGGAAACAAATAGAGTCCAAGAGGACTAAGAGCCGTGGCCCGCTGTCAGGCTAGAGGACACCAGTATTGTTATAAACAATAGCGTATTAAGCTTCAAAAAATAGTGCTACACTCAAGACATGACCTGATAGCCGTAAGTATGTAACAGCTTACAAATATGACCATCTGGGAAGGTTGGCCCTGCTCTCCAGAGCACTTTCAATTGCCTTTCACTGTAGAGCTCCCCCTGCCTTCTTCATTCAACGGCCAGATCTCAGAGGCTGAGGCACAAATATGGGGTTCTCCTAGAACACTGATCTGGTATAAAGGGTATGGGCCCTATCCCTAAGGTTATGCTCAAAAGGACTCAGCCCATATAGAACAAAACTGCTCTTCAGAACTTATGATTACTTACCCTAAACTGCTGGGAAAAGAAAAAACAACAACAACAACAAAAAAAAAAAAACAAAAAAACTTTTCTTTCAAGAGACCAGAGTCTGCCAAAACCACCTGAGAGGGTGAATGAGATGACAAGACAAGGCCTATTCTTTACCTTTAAGAGGAATAGGTAATCATCAGCACGGAATGTTTTGAGAGGTAGGGGTGGGAGTGAGAGGGAAGCCTGACCAGAAATATCTTCTCCACCGAGGTACCAGGCTCTGGTGAAAGCCCAGTATATCCAACTGGCCACAGACCCCCAATCATGCCTGACCATCTTCCTAACCCTACCATTTCTGCACCCATCAAAATAGATCTTCAAAGACCAAAGCTAAGACACTCAGCTTTGGAACTCCTGCTCTGGGGCCATGCTTCTCTGAGTGATGAGATCCTGATATCCAGCCACCCCAGACTCCCAATCATGTTTCCTTTTTTTCTTTGGAGGTGGGAGCAATCAGGGTTAAGTGACTTGCCCAGGGTCACACAGCTAGTAAATGTCTGAGGCTGGATTTCAACTCAGGCTCTCCTGATTCCAGGGCCAGTACTCTATCCACTATACCACTAATCATGTTTCACAGTGGTCATCTTCCTGCCTTGTCACAGTACCCCACCTTGGACTGGTAATCAAATCAATACTTCTATAAAAAATATGCCAATCCACTGTCCTATGCCTACCTACCATCTTCGTGACTTCCTAGACCAAAATACTCCGTTAGAGTGTAAGCACCCAGAGGGCAAGGGAATGTTTCTCTTTTGCATTTGTATCTCAGACAACATGGAATAGTGGAGAAAAAACATTGACTCTTTAGTCAGAAAACTGAGGCTCAAATCCCAACTATATGATGTTGGGAAAATCACTTACCCTCTGGAATTCAGTTTTCTCACTTGTAAAATGAAAGGGGTTGAACTAGATGACCTTTGAGGTCCTTTCTAGACCTGTCATCTCATGTTTTAGATGCATCTTTGAAGTTAAGAAGATCTGGGTTCAGTCCCACCACTGACACAGACTTGTTTATGAGATCCTGGGCAAGTAATGACTTCTCAGTGCTCTAGGAAATATTATAAGACTGCAAATTACAGAGAAGGTACTTACCTGCATTGGTTAAAGGAGTTTCCTCACTCAGAAGTTCTATATACAAATGAAGTAGCAGGTCCAGTCCTTATCCATAGTGATGATGATGATATGATAATAATGATAATCATTATAAGTATATATTACAATAATATATATAGTATATGATATATAGTATATAATTATTACATATAATATAATAATGTATAGCATTATGTATACTATGTTATATATATAAAACATATAATATGGGGCAGCTAGGGGGCGCTAGATAGAGCTCCAGCCTTGGAGTCAGGAGGACCTGAGCTCAAATCTGGCCTTAGACACATGGCACTTAGTAGCTGTGAGACCCTGGGCAAGTCACTTAACCCCAATTGCCTCACCAAAAAAACAAACAAACAAACAAATATATAATAAGATTATCACAAGTAATTGCCACAAGATACTATAGAAGGGTTATTCGTAATAAGTCCAAATTTAGTGCTCAATGGAGACAATTCAAGGAAATGATGGACTGTGCAACACATTACTATAGCATGAAAAAAATTAGCACATTCCACCTACCTAGCAAAGCATGGTGAGATCTGGGTCACAGGTAGACATCAAAGGTGGATGAGCAGCCCTGAAAAGGGCTTGGCAACCCCTCATACCACATGTGCTAGTCCTTTCTGAACATTTCATACACCCCACCAGTGGCTCTAAGAAACTGCAGCAAATGTGGTGGCCATTTTGCAGTCTGAGAGGTTCAGAGACCCCATAAGGACCAGAGTACAGGACGGAGTCATCTGGAATGAATTCACAGACTCAAGCATTCTTTAAGTCAAATTGGCAAAGATTTATTGTTACGCTTTTCAGCGGGCAATGGTTCCTAAGGAACCTGCAACCTTAGAGGGGTACAGTTAAAGTTTATATAGGATAAGCTATAGTAAAATATGTGCCAAATATGCTAACTAGGTGATTCAGGATGGGATTAGGGAGTTGGTTAAGGAGTGGTCAGTTCTTAAAGGAATATGTACTTTTTTGTATCTACTGCACAGGTGTTTTACCCAGAGTTCACCAGGAAAAGCCCAAGGGGGGCGCTACAGGAAGGTGTGGTTTTCAAATCTGCTACATCACTAAGTGAACTAGCAGGTAGGGCTAATTAAGGGTTGCCCAGGCTGCCGCCAATCAATGTCTTGTCTGACAAGCCAGACGTAGGGAGTATATATATGTCTTAAGTCTAGAATATACATAAGGAGTCAAGGATGTAGATAATGAGGTAGGGAGGGAGTATAGATAGTCCAGTGGGTCTGAATATCTTTGTGACCCAGTATAAAGCCAGTTCAAACCCTCAGCCTGTTTTAGCCCATCTGCCAAGACAGTATTATTGGGTGTGGCTGATGGAGTGCTTGTGTACTTGTACTGGGACCCCAATTCCAAGACCATATTTCTTCCTAGCCTCAGAAACACTAGCCCTGGCAGTTTCTCCCCAGATCAAGGACACTATGCCTAGCAGTTACTCATGAGTAGGCCTCAGCAGCACACTTATCTCTCTCCCTGGTACAGTTACAAACAGCACCTGAAGGAATTATTAGTTTCTTTCAATAAGTGTGTGTATAATTAGGCTATCTATGCATTAGAACTGATGTCTGGGGCCTTGGTCATTCCATATCTGGAACAATGGACTGCCTACCCTTCATCTTGTAAGGAAAGGAGGGCAACTGAGCTGTGGGGTCAGGGAGGCAACAGTTAAAGGCAACAACCCTCAGCAGTAGGCAAGACTCTTTCCCTGCCTGGAGCTCCCGGTAGCCATCACAAACAGGCAGGGAGAATCAAGGTTTTCACTGCTAGCATTTGTGATGTTGGAGGTGATTACATTTGCCTGCTCAGAGGAGAGAGATAGGAGCAAGGCAGGATCTTATCACAGCAGAGCAGCCTCAGAGGTTGGCTGTTCTGGGTGTCTCTTCCTGTGTTTCTGTGGGAGTGTTTACTCTGCACTGGGAAGTATTCCCTTGGGTGAGGAAGAGGGGGAAGAGCTATCACATGCCAAAATGTACTGCCAGGCTGTCTGAGGTGTTACAGCATAAAGAACACTGAAGAGACTTGGCCTAGAATTGTGCTACAAGATTAGTAAAAACTTTGTCCATGCCAGTACCTCTCCCTTAGGGTATGATGGTGTCAAAGTATATGAAACAGTGATGCTCGGAACCTTCTTCTCCCCACCTCTTTTCAGTTTCTTTTTGTGTACTGTCTTACTCCATCAGATTGTAAGCTCCTTGAGGGCAGGGATCAACTTTCTTTTGTACTTGCATTGCTGTTCAGTCAAGACCCCATTTAGGGTTTTCTTGGCAGAGATACTAGAGCGATTTGCCATTTCCTTCTCCAGCTTATTTGACAAACGAGGAAACTGAAGCAAACAGCATTAAGTGACTTGCCCAGGGTCACATAGCTAGTAAGTGTCTGAGGCCAGATTTGAACTCAGGAAGATGAACATTTCTGACTCTAGGCCTGGCACTCTATCTACTGCACTACCTGGTTACATCTAGTGCTTAGCACAATGCCTGGCACATAGTATGAACTTAATAAATGTTTATTGATATTGACTTTTGAAGTGCGACCCTCGGACACCAGTAGTGGTATCCACACTAACCATTAGCCATCTAGGGAGGCAACCACTGTCGCAAATAAGCCCTCATGAGGGTTATAGCTTCTATTTCATCTAAGGTTGTCTATAAACGCAATAGGGAGCACATGAATTTCCAGGTTAATGTTGGCTAATTATACTGCACTGAAAGAATTGTGTGTGTGTTGGCAAAAAAGGGGGCAAGAAAAATAAGTGAGGCTTCTTTGTGTTAGGGCAGTCTAGCTCTAGAGGACTTGGTTACTTGTTTGTGTTCCTTTTGTTGTATTAGTTATGTGTTTGTTAGTTATGTGTATATATGTTGCTGGAGTGATCACATATTATGTTGTGTTGTAAGCTGCCTGAGGTCTTAGGCACAGAGAACACTTAAAGGATGGACAATGTTAACTCTGTGAGACAAAATTAATGACAGCTGAATCTATTAGAATATCTTCAAAACCTTTCCCTATTTTCTAGAGTAGGTGTTCTCTTTTTTTAAAAAAAAATTGTTACATTTTGAATTTTGAGTTGTCTCCCTTCTTCCTTCCCAATCCCACATTACAGAAGGCCAATATCTGATATAGATATATACATGGAACCATGCAATACATACTGTCATATATCACTTCTTTCTCTGGAGATAGTATAGAGTAGGGATTCTTAATCTGGGATCTATGAATTTGTTTAGACAGACAGACAGAAAGAAAGATAGATACAAAGACAGACAGACAGACAGATAGATAGATAGACAACTATTTCAAAACAATTTTCCCCTTTCATGCTATGCATTTTATTTTACATATTTAAAAACATTAATCTGGGGAGGGGTTTATAGGCTTCACCAGACTTCTAAAGATGTCCAGAACACAAAAAAGGTTAAGGATTCCTTCTCCAGAGTGTACTAATGTCAACCCGCCCACTAAAAACCTTGTTTAAACCAACCTACTACTTTGCACAAAAATACAAATTTGAGGCTTCCCTGCTCTGTTAAAGTTTATGTTTTCTCCTGGGACTTAATTATGACTAAATTTTTTTTTCTAGCTCAGGCCTTCACCTGAAGCACTCCACCCAGGACCTAAGCATTCACAACTATGCCTTCAATTTTAAAACGCAGCCCAGATCCAAAGACTCATACACCAAACTTATTGCTGTTATAAGCTTCATCTCTCATAACAGTTGCTAACACTAGACTCAATTTCTCTTCTCTAGTACATGAAAAACAATTGGTATCACCCTCTGTCATTCAGAGATCTCTTGAGCTTGGGAGCCCCAGGCAAAAGGTCTCATCCTTATTCCCATCCTATGGCAAACAAATTCCCACCTCTTTCTCTCCTAATCACTGTGCTGCAGAATATTCCCTAACAGCACTCCCCATTCCCTCTTTCTCATCCGCTTCTATTTTATCCATCCCAGAGCACAATCCAGAGCCCCCATCCTACTGGTATTCTTGCTTTGCCAAACACCAACCTGGGATTATCCCCCAGATTTTCCTCTTTTACTCCTACTCAGTGTTCTTGAGTAGGGCTGGATAAAATCCAGCCACTGTGCTAACTGGGCCTACAACAAATTTTTGCTACTTAATCTCAACTGGGCCCTCACTGCCTAAGGCAATCTTTTTATTCTTTCCTATAGCACATCGAACAGTGGCTGATCTAAACCTTTCTCTCTTCTCAAACCACCCACACCACCTCTCTTCCCTCTCACTTTTTTAAACAGAGAACTTTGACTCATACTTTGAGTATGAGAAAATAGATCTCCTTTCCTACTCTACACCTAAAACCCCCTTGATGTAATCCCCCACTCTTTCCTCCTTTGCTCCTCTTTGATGAAGAGATAGTCGTTCTCCTTGAGAAATCCAAATTCTCTACTTGACTGTATCTCCTCCCATCTCCTCTGGCAGCCTGCCCTGACAAGAATACTCACTATCTCAAATCTTCCAACTCTCCTTATATAGTGACTCCTTTCCTGATGTCTACAAAAATGTCAATGTTAACCCCATCCTTAAAAGTAAATAAAAACAGGGCAGTTAGGTGGTATAGGTGGTGGAGCACTGGTCCTGGAGTCAGGAGGACCTGAGTTCAACTCTGATCTCAGACACTTACTAGCTGTGTGACCTGGGGCAAGTTGCTTAACCCTGATTGTCTCTTGAAAAACCTCAAACCTTCACTTGACTCTTATTACCTTGAGGAATTTTCCTAAATCTTTCCTCCCTTTCACAGTCAACTTTTAGAAAAAGTCTCCTACACTCATTGCCTTTACTTGTTCTCCTCTACTTTGATGTCTGGTTTTCTGAACTCATCACTCAAATAAAGCTGTTCTCTCCAAAGTTTGCAATGATCTCCTAATTGTCAAATCTGATAACCATCAATTCCTATCCTTCTTGACCTCATCACAGCATTTTACATTTTATAACACCCTCTCCTCCTGGGTGTTCTCTCTCCTCTGGTTTCTCTGGTTTTCATGATTGTCTTATCTCTTCTACTTCCTAGCTCCTACCTGTCTGGCTACTCCCGTCCAATCTTTGCTAGATTGTCATCCATATCCTACCCACTATGTGTAGGTGTCCTCCAAGTCTATCCTGGGTTCTCTTCTCTTTCCACATCTTTTCCAGCATAGAAATCTTATCAGTCCCCATGGAGTCACTTATGATCTCTAGGCAGATGACTACTAGATCGATCTATCTATCTATCTATCTATCTATCTATCTATCTATCTATCTATCTATCTATCTATCTATCTA
>NW_020954589.1:1785190-1801508 GCF_900497805.2 Vombatus ursinus
CTATCTATCTATCTATCTATCTATCTATCTATCTATCTATCTATCTACCTTCAGTCTTCATCTTTCACCTGCACTCAAGTCCTTCATCATCTAGTTGGTTATTGTCCTTCATTCTTGAAGAAGACCAAAATGATATCACTATGTTAAGGTCAATGTACTGTGTGCCCACCTGTGGCTGATCAGACAAATATGATCTCTGAAGGTTCTACCACGCAAATGGTCCATATGAATATTTGGAGTGGAGGTGTCTCTAAATTTGCTCATCTCACATTTCTTTTAAGCTACTGCAATTCTGCTTTACTCACAGAGCACATACCTTCTTTGATGTGAGCACACCATGCTGGGTGGGTGGTCCTTTGCCAGTGTCTCCCATGTCACACAATTGATTCCAAAGTTCTTTAGAGAAACCTTGAGATTGTCCTTGTGTTGTTTCTTCTGACCTCTGTGTGAGAGCTTGCCTTATGTGAGTTTTCCCTAAAATAGTCTTTTAGGCAAGCGTCTATTTGGCATTTGAATAACTTGGTCAGCCCATCAGAGTTGTGCTTTCTGAAGTAAAGTTTGAATGCTTGTCGGTTCAGCTCAAGAAAGGACCTCAGTGTCTGTTACATTATCTTTCCAGGTGATCTTCAGAATCTTCCTAAGATAATTCAAATGGAATTGATTCAGTTTCCTGGCATGACTTAGGGCTAGGTTGTGGGGGTCTTGAATGCCAAACTGAAGGGTTTAAATTTAAGCCTGTTGGTAATGGAGAGCTAGTGCAGAGTATTTTTTTTTTTTTGGCTAGGCAATGGGATTAAGTGATTTGCCCAGAGTCACACAGTTAGTAAATGTCAAGTGTCTGAGGCCAGATTTGAACTCAGGTCCTCCTGACTCCAGGGCTGGTGCTCTATCTACTGCACCCACCTAGCTGCCCCCTAGGGTAGAGTCTTGAGCAGGAATGTGACATGGTAAATGGTACAGTTTAGTAAAGTGAATTTGGCAGAGTTCTTGGGCCTTCTGATGCTTACTACCTGGAAAGTTCCTTCCGAGGAATATTAAGGAGGCCCTGCCTGCATCATCTACTTACTGCCAATTGGTCATTTCTAGTTTGAGCACCATAGACACCTCAAACTCATCACATCCAAAATACAACTCATTATCTTCTCCTCCCCAATCCATCCCTCTTTCTAACTTCCCTATTTCTGTGGAGGGCAGTACCGTCTTCCCAGATGTTCCCACTTACAACCTCCAAGCCACACCTAACTCTACTTCACTCTCCCTTCCCACCCTCCTCCTTTAATCAGTTAGTAAGTCTTTGTCAATTCTACTTCTGTCTCTCACATCTGTTCTCTTCTCTCCTTTTTCGCCACAACTATCCTGGTTCAGGTTCTCATCACCTCTCGCCTGTCTGAACTATTTCAATAGCTACTTCAACCCATCCTGCACATAGCAGCCAAATTAATATTCCTAAAGTACAGATCTGACCATGTTGCTCTCTTGTTCAAAAAACTCCAGAGGCTTCCTATTGTCTTGAGGATAAAATACAAATTCCTCTGTCTGGAATTTAAAGCCCTTCCCAACCTGGCTCCTGCATACCTTTCCAATCTCATGACACAGTAATTCCCTTCATACACTCTAGACTCTGGTCAGAGTGGTCTCCTTGCTATTTCTGGCACAGACATTCCAACTTCAGTGTTTTTGCTGCTCCTGTACTTAGAGGTGGCTAGGTAGCACAGTGGATAGAGCTAGGCTGGGCCTAGAGTCAGCAAGACCTGAGTTCAAATCTAGCCTTAAGTAATTACTAGCTGTGTGACTCTAGGCAAGTCACAATCTCTATTTGTTTTAGTTTCTTCAAATTGCAAAATGTGGATAATAATAACATCTACCTCCCAGGGTTGTTGTGAGGATTGAACGAGATAATATGTATAAAGTGCTAAGCACAAAGCCTGCACATAGTAGATGCTTAATAATGCTTGTTTCCTTTCTCAGATAAAGGTCTCTTATCTTAAATATATAAAGAAATTTGTAAAATCTGCAAAAATACGAATCATTCCCCAATTGATAAATGATCAAAGGATATAATGGGTAGTTTTTAGATAAAGAAATCAAAACAATTTATAGTCACATGAAAAAAAATACTCTAAATCATTCTAAATCTTCCTGTTTTTGCACAGGTTATCCCCCATGACTAGAATATACTCTCAGTTTATCTCCTTCCCTTAAAATCCCTAATCTTCTTCAAAACCCAGTTCAGCTATCACGTTTTGTGTGGGATCTTCCCTGATATACCTATTTTATTTGGGCATGCCCTCCCCTAAATTTAATTTGTATTTCTTATTTTTTATTTAAAATTTATTCATATGCATACATGTTTTATTCCCTCAGTAGAATATAAGCTTTTTGAGGCCAGGGACTGTTTCTCTTTTTTGTTTTTGCCTTCCCAGGGTCTGGCACTATGCCCGGCACATGGTAGATGCTTAAAAAATATTTGTTGAATGAAAGATCACAGCTTTCAAAACTTTCCTGGAATGACAAGGGGAAGGGGATATTAGCAGGTAGTATTTTTTGGAAGTCATCCAGTCCATCCCCCTGCCACTGGCAGGGGCATTATCCGAGCCCATGAGGTACATTGCCAAAAATAATAGGTGATTGTAATTTAATTGCTTGAACACCGGACATCATTATTCTTTTCTGTATTAACTTTGCCCACCTTAAATAGACGACTTGCAAAGTATCCATCAAATCTCTCATTTGTCAATACAAAGCGAAGCAGAGAAACATAAATCACAAAGCAATTATGAGAAATACTGCAGGGGTATTGTATGTCTCAAAGGCAGGATCTGGGCCTTCTGTTTCTCTTGCATCCCTCTACAGAGCCTAGCACCAGATGGAGCCTTCAGCCCTGAGTAAATACCTACGGATCCTAGATCTTTCATTATCGCCGAAGAAATAACGCTCTTTATGACATTTTGACAAAGAGCGAGGGGCTCTATTAATGTTGCTGGAGCAAAAGGCGGCAGGAAGAAGGAGAGGAAGTTGAGTAGCAAAACCACAAACAAACAAACAACTCCTCCTCCCCCCCTCCAAAAAAAAATCACACAAATGAAAAAAGTCTCTAGAGGCTACTTCTTTGGCAAAGCTGGGAACAGATACCGACCCATTGAAAGCCCCAAAGCCTCCCCAACAGGGATCTGTTTGTCTTTCCTTTCTCTCCTTTTGGTCATGGATCTAGCTCTGGAAGAGAACTCAGAAACCATCTGGTCCATCTACCACCCCCATTTTACAGAGGTAGTAACTGAACCCCATAGAAGTTGTGACTTGCCCAAGGTCATGCACATAGTAGGTTTCAGAGGGAGAATATGAATCCAGGGTCTCTGACATCTTGCCTTCTTCCTCCTCTTTTTCCTTCAGAAAATATTGAATCCCCCAAATCTGACGTCAAATCTCCAAAAAGAATTTTTGTCCATTTTTCATTCTCCCCTGCCTGAGGTCACTGAGGTCATTGTCTTAGAGGGGTGGGAAAATAATTTATAAGAAGCAGCTAGGTAGTGCGGTGGCTAGAGCACCAGCCCTGGAGTCAGAAGGACCTGAGTTCAAATCTGGCCTCAGATACTTGACACTTACTAGCTGTGTGACCCTGGGCAAGTCACTTAACCCTGGTTGCCTCCCAAAAAACAAAAACAAACAAACAAAAGCATTTACATAACACCTATAATATGCCAAGAGCTTTAAAAAAATCTCATTTGATCCTTCCAACAACCCTACAAGGTAGGAGCTTTTATCATCCCTATTCCACAGTTGAGCAAACAGATTTAAGTGACTTGCCTAGGGTCATGGAGCTAATAAGTGTCTGAGGGACTTAAACTCACTGTACTGACTCCAGGCCCAATACTCTATCCAATGAGCCACCAGCTATTTCCAGAGACAGAGTCAATTGCTCTTTAGCAATATCTTCTTCCAAGAATACAGACTTCTGCTAGTCATCTACCTTGGTTCACGTGTGGAAATACGTAAGTATGCTAACTGTTCAACAGGAATATCCCTATACCTTGTGGGTTTTATGATTAGTGCCATAACCATGAATTCCATTTACTGTTTAATTTTTTAATTGAAAACATTTTTTGAATTCCATTTACTTGTGAGGGAATTTGCTTTGACTTACGTCCTCAACACAAACCATAGCCCTGATCTCAGACAGGAACTTTTTCTGTGCTTCCATTCCTTGGGGTTAGGTTTGGTCCTGTCTCCATTACTTCCTACCTTGTGACTTTGAACAAATCACTTCCTATTTCTGGATTTCCATTTCCTCTATCAAAAGATGAGCTCTAGGATTTCTTCTAGCTCTAATGGCTTACGATTCTAACTTTGAGTGTTTGGTGGAACCTCCATTTCCTCTGTAAGAAATCTCCACACTCATCAGTCCTCATTCACATCCAGAATCTGGTATTTGGTACACTGGAGCTTTTCTTCCAGTTTTTTAATATCCCTTGCATTTTTTTTGGGAGGGGGGGTGTCCAGGAAATGTGATTTTTATAGTATCAGGATCTCCTAGGTAAAGAAAGTCCCTCTACCAATACAGATCAGATTAGCATAGCTTTGCAATTTATAATTTTAGAGAGCTGCCTAAGGTACTGGAAAGCTAAGTACTTGGCCAGAGCGATAGAGACAGCATATATCAGGAGTGTGACTTGAACTCAGGACTTTCTGACTCCAAGGCTAACTCTATTCACTCTTTCCTTGGTACATTATAGGTGTTTAATAAATGCTTATTGATTGATTGAAGGCCAACACAGCTTTGGAGGCTGTCCCTCTGTTATCTCTCATTCCTGCTTCATGACCAGCTCACTTCTTTTCTCTGATTACACCTGTTGCTGATGATTCTACTTCTCCTATGGAAGTCACCGTTGGACACAGGCAGCTGACCTCTTATATGCCCACATCACTTTCTGTTTGCTTTGGTGTTACTTGTAAGCTATAATTCTATGAAATGCTAATCATTGATAATGGCTTAAGCTGAGGACTATTTCTGAAAAATTTAAAAAAAAGACACAAAAGCATCAATTTCTAAGGTAGAATTCGGGGCACCATGATAGGCAATGAGGAATTTTTTGTGGGGGGTGGAGTTTGCTTTCCAGTGCCTTTCCAATTATACTGTGTAGGTTAGATGTCTATTCAATCTACATGTATGTCATGACCTGACTGAGTCTCCCACATCAGGGAAGGAAAAGAGGACCATTTTCAAAGACTACAAGTACATTGAGGTCCCTGGAATAAGAGCTGGCACCCCCCATCCTTCTCTCCTCCAACCCCCTCCCCTTCCCAGCTTGAGGCTCTCTTTTCTAGCCAGTAAAATTAGACGTGTCTATTTTCAAAGAGCCATCTGGACAGTGGGAGGAGAGGAAGAGACCACCACTCCCCCTGGAAAATAATTTATGGGTCTTTGTGATGTTTCTCTCTCTACAGGGTTTCTCTTTCAGATTTAGGGGGAAATACAATCAGGGAGAGAAAAAGACATCCCGTTGGGAGGCCAGGATGGCTATAGCTGTGGGGGGCCAGGCATTAAGGCCCCTAAATAAGGATAGCTGACATGTATATGTTACCTTAAAGTTTTCAAGGGGATTTGCATGCATTATCTCATTAGAAATATACACAGACCTCGGAGGCAGCACTGCAGGGACTGCTATTATTATCATCTCATTTTTACAGGTCAGGAAAAAAAAGGATAGGTGATTTACTGATGGTCCCCACCTGCTGGAAAACACTATGAGTGGGACTTGAACTCATCACCTCCTGACTGATTGAGATACTATCAGCTGTGCCATCTAGAGTACTTCATGATGAAGTGGATATAGAGCTGGTCTTCGAGCCCAGAAGAACCACGTTCAAATCCTACCTCTGACATAGACTGACTGTGTGACCCTGGACAAGTCATTTAACCTTCGAGTCCTTTAGATAATTCTCTAAGATTCTAAGTGGCAGAGAAGATACTGCCCCTCATTTGCGGTAGTTTCCTCACCTGTTGTAAGTTGAGTCCTTATCCCTAACGATTATGCCTCACTGCTTCTCAATGTAAAGAAATTTGTATTTTATTGTGTATGGCTAGAAGACACAGACTCAGTAGTCTCCGAAGAACTAAAAATGCATCACGCAGAGGACAATGGCAAAGCTAGTGGTCATGAGCAGTTCACAATGTATAACCAATGAGAAATCCAGCTTCCCTCTCTTCTATTTTATTAATTTTTATTTTCAGTTCTGTATTCTCTTTCTCCTTCTTGCCCCTCCCCCACCCATTGAGAAGGCAAGAAATACAATACTCATTATACTTATGAAGTCATGCAGAACATATTTCCATACAATGAGGAATTCCAAGTAAGGCTATAGCAAAGGATGTTATCAGAGAAATGTATGATAGGGAAAGAATATAGACTGCTCACTAAGCATGGGTAAGGGATGATGGATGGGGAGACTGAGTACCTCACTGCTGTGCTTACAATGTCGGGAGAAAGAGAGGAAGGCACCTAGCCCGTTGGGCAAACCCCTTGCGGAGGGCACAAACAAGAGGCACCCAGGGTGGACAGGCATGGAGAGGTTGTGATGTGTGTCATTGAAAGGAACGGTCCCAATTGATAAGACTATGCTTCCATTTCAGTATTGAGTACATTCAGTTCTGCTCTAACCCTTGTTTTGAAAATGCGAATTTGTTCCAGTGCTATTGCTGTATTAGGGAACAATCTGAGCATAAAGTGAATACCATGTTTGCTTATGTATTATTTTGTCTGTGAGAAACCCTAAGCGAACACAGAAAACTGTATCCAGATGAACTGGATTGCATAGAAATACACAAAATGCACAAACATAAACACCTCAAATGTCTACCAACTACCTTGGTTTACTGTGTGTGTGTTACCTTATAAGATTGTGTTTTGCTGTTCATTGGTGTTTGTGAACACTCATTCTTGTAAGACAGGAATAATAGTATATGGAATGTCCATCTCACAGGGTTGTTTCGAAGCTGAAAAGAAACAATGGATGTAAAATAATAATAGTAGTAGTGGTAGTAATCATTATTATTATTGTTATATATTTTTAAAACACCAAGATAAAGCAGATCAAGGTTAAGGGGTAGGGGTTGTTTGTAAGGAAAATTCCACCTTCTTGAAGAGTAGAATGTGGTCCCCAGATGCCCACCACCCCATCCTTCCTCGATCTCACTGGCCACCATGGCCCCAGACCTCTACTTCTCTGTCCTTACTGGAATTATCACCATCTTTATTCTATTTATTCTCAATATAACTGATCTACACCCCAAATTGGAACCATAGAGCTCCCAGATTTGGAAGGGATCTCTGAAGTCATTTAGTTCATCTCCTAGAGTGGGCATCTCTCCTACAATATCCTGGACAAGTAGTTACCCAGCTTTTGCTTGAAGCTTTTGCCTACTGTGACAGGGAACTCCACCTATCAAAGTGACTCATTTCATTGTTGGATAGCTAATTGCTGACAAGTTCTTCCTTATATTGACCAATGATCTGCAGTTTTGTGAATTTGTGTGGCCAAATGGAGAATTCCTCTGGGCCGACTTAAATGAACAGATGAGACATCTGTAATCAATAAAATAAACAATAATAAGCAAATGGTGCTGATAAAGTAACCAGAATTAGATTCTTTTAAGAAGTTTAAAAATGTTCCCTTGTAACTTTGTTCATACTACTAATTTGCTGGTTACATTTTCTATAGGTGGTGTTGTGTGTTCTCCATTTTTAAAGAGGATCCATTACATCTCATGTGATGTCATGACTCGTGTGTGAATTGGATTTAAGTGATGCAGAGTTGCACAAAATCCTCAACCTCACTCTCTCTTCCTAAGTCATTGAAGGCGAGTGGCAAGATAAAAGTCAAGACGACTGATGATGGCCTGGGCTGCTGCAGTGGATGAACTTGGCATCTTTGATGTCTGACCAAGCTCCAAACCCTCCACAGTGCATGCTTCAGCTGCTTTCACAACTATTGGAACAAATTGTTCTCATCTGCCTGATCCCGCTGGGGGACATCCTAACTCATTGATGAGTTTGACACTTTCTCTCAACCTGGTTTAGCCCATCTGCTGAGACAGCTTAATAGGGTGTGGTTGCTGTGAATATACGGCTTCTTGGAACCACAGGTGAGAGTTAGGTAAATCAGGTGTACACCAAAGATAGAAAGCATCCTGAAAAAACAAAAACAAAAACAAAACTCAGCAAGCCCTCACACCAAAGGGCTAGTCCTTCCTGGACACCCCCTACATCCCGTGGTCTATAGGTAACCCTCATCCTGATGATTGCAAGTCACAAGGTGGGAATCTGAATTAATGAAATTTAACCATATGGTTCAGAATTATACAGAACAAAGACATTAACTATATAAGTGAAGACTATCAGAGATCAGAAAGGCATGAACATCTGGAATCATTTTAGATGCTTTACCTCTCTGACGTCATAGAGGCTTTAATGGCCTGGGAATTAGGAGATCTGTGTTTCAGCTCTAACTAGCTCCATGGCACTGATCAAGTCATCTAATCTCTCATGGCCTCAGTTTCTTCATTAGCAAAATGAAAGGCTTGGATTAGATAACCTCTAAGATCCCTTCCAATTCTAACATTCCATATTCTTTGATACCAATGATCAATTAATTGTTAAATACATTGGCCTCTCAACATTTTTGACATTACAAATGTCAAATGACATTACAAAAAGGAGTACCTCCTCCTCCTGGGTACTCTCTCTTCCCTTGGTTTTTGTGAAACTTCTGTTACCTGGTTCTCTTTCTGCTTGTCTGACCATTCCTTCTCCATCTGCTTTGCTGGGTCATCATTCATGTCCTGCCCTCATGTATGGGTATACCCAGGACTCTGTCATGTACCCTCTCCTCTTTTCTCTCTAGGCTCTCAGTGATATCATCAGCTTTCATGGATTCAACTATAATCCCCATGCAGATGACCATAGAATCTATATCGCCAAATCTTACCTCTTTCCTAAGCTCCACTCTTTCTTCACCAAATGCCTGCTAGACATTTCCACCTATATGTGCCATAGGCTTATCAAACCCAATGTGTCTAAGTCACACAGTGGAAGGAGGACATATGGGTCAGAGGAGGTGAATCCAATCCCTTCTCTGTTGTTTATAAGATGGGATACCTTGAAAAAGTTACTTAACTTCTCTAAGCCTTAGTTTCTTCATCTGTAAAATGAATAATTTGGACTAGATGGTCTTCTGGTTCTAAATCTGTGATTCTATGATCATCATCCTTGCTCCAAAACCAACCTGTCTTCTATGTCTGTTAAGGGTACCACCAACTTCCTAATCACTAAGGATATCCTTCACTTTTCCTCTACTGACTCTCCTCCCTCAAACCCAATTAGTTTTCAAGTTGTATTGATTGTAACTCTACAGTATCTTTCATATCCATCCACTTCTCTTCAATCACAGGGCCACCCCCCTGGTTTAGGGCCTCATCACTTTTCTCTTGCATTATTTTAGTAGACACTCAATTGCTCTCCCTGCTTCTGTCTCTCTCCTCTCTAAACCATCCTCCACCTAGTTGCCAAAGTAACATCCCTAAAACAGATGCCTGACCATGTATGCGACTCCTTTACTCAAGAAGCTTCTGTGACTGTCTATTGCTTCTAGGAAAAAATACGGACTCCTCTGTTTGGCATTTAAAAGCTCTCTCTACCATCTGGACCCTTCACAGCGTTCTATATTCTGCTTCCCAGCCAAACTGGCCTATTTGTTATGCCTTGAACATTCAATCTCCCATCTTTGTGCTTTGGCACAGGCTGTCTGTCCCCTGTGCCTTCAATGTTCTCCTCTTCCTCTCTGTCTTTTGGAATCCCAAGCTTAAGTCCTACCTTTTACTTGAGGCCCTTCCCAATCTTTCCCATATGTTAGTTCTTGACCCCACATTACTTTGTATTGACTTTCTATGTACTCATAAATTGAGAGGCATCATTAAGTCATGGCTCTAAGAACCAGTCTTAGAATCAGAAAGATCTGGGTTCAAGTCTGGTTTCTGACACATACTAGCTATGTGACCCTCTGCAAGATAAATTATCTCTCAGTGGACTCATGCAACTCTCTAAGACTAGAAGTTGCAGAAATAGTGATGATATGTATTGGCAGAAGGAATTTCCTATGCCAGTGAAATCAGGTCCAGTTATTCACGAAGACATATATGTCCTTTGTAGTTTGTGTACATGCTGTTCATCCCATCTCCACTCTCACCCCCAATAGAACATAAGATTCCTTGAAGGTAGGGACTCTTCATTTTAGGTTCTCTATTGTCAGTGCCCAGAACAATGTCTGGCACATAGTTGGCACCTAATAAATGCTTGTGGAATTGAATTTGAAAAACAACTGGAGGCTTTAGCGGACTGCAAGCTCAGTATTAGTCAGTGTTGGGATATTGCATGCCAAAAGGCTACTGTGATCTTGGGTTGCAATAAAAGAAGCACACTTTTCAGGAATAAGGAGGTGATGATC
This sequence comes from Vombatus ursinus, assembly GCF_900497805.2. Taxonomy (NCBI): domain Eukaryota; kingdom Metazoa; phylum Chordata; class Mammalia; order Diprotodontia; family Vombatidae; genus Vombatus; species Vombatus ursinus. Next base: position 1,795,688 of record NW_020954589.1, read on the forward strand.
TCATTGAACTCTAGCCTGGTTAGACCACACCTGGAGGATTATGTTCAGTTCTGAGCATCACAATTTGGGAAGGATATTGATAAACTAGAGAATGTCTGGAGGAGAGCAACCATAAGGAGGCAGAGCTTTGGGTCTACGCTTTATTTTTTCTTTTTTTTTAAATTTCAGACTCAAACACCAAAGCTCAAATACACAATAGAGAAAAGAAACATATCATAAACTTAAATATTGAAACTTAAGTACAAAGTAAGAAAACAAAGCATGTCATTTGCCCAGCAGAACATTAGAGGATTCAAAATATATAGCAATAAATTTCTATTTCTAGAAAACCTGTATAATAAATACTAAACGTTGTGTTGAGAGCTGTCCATCTTTTCTTTTATTCCTTGTTAAGTTTTCTTTTGTTGTCTGCTGTGCACTTTTTACTTTGTTCTTTTCTTCCCTTCTTCTCTGCCCTCTCTCCCCCAGAAGGCTACAATTAGGTGTGGATATATTTATACAGAGTATATGTCTTATTATATGAAGATCATTTGAAGGAATTAGGAATGTTTAACCCAGAGAAGAGATGTCTCTGAGGAGATATGATAGCTTTTTCCAAGCGCTTGAAGGTCTGTCTCATGGAAGATGGATTGTACTTGCTCTCTTTGGACCCAGAAGGGCAGATCTAGGAGCAACAAATAGAAGTTAGAAAGAGTTGATGTTTGAAAAGATTTCCTAACAATTAGTGCTATCCTAAAGTGGATTGGGATGTAATTAGGTAGCAAGTTTGCCCTCACTGGCAAACTTTCAGCAAAGGTTGGATGACCATATATTAATTAGGTTGTGGTAGAAGTCTTTGGGGGATATAGGTTGGATTAAATGCCTCCTGAGGTCCCTTCTGTAATTCTGTGTTTCTGTTGTCTTTCGTAGGAAAAAAATGACAATGATGATGACAATAACCAAAAAAAAAATGCAGATAATTACGGTTATCTCTTCCACACCTCGACTTTCTCCATCTGTTTCAATGCATCATGGAAATTGGAAAAACCATAAGAAATGAAATGGGAATTTTTGGGGAGTTTTGTGGGAGCTGAAGACAACACACAAAGGCCAGCAGATGACACAGAAAAGGTTTAAAAATTCAGAAATGCATAAATGTATGGATAGTATTGTGTAGTGTTAACATGTTTTATATTTTAATACCATACTAATTCATACTTCTTTTCTGGTATGAAGGAAGGGTCAAAACATTTTACGTGGATTTTCCACATCATAGGGGTGCCTCACCCCTAAGCCTTGCAATGTGGAAGGGATAACTGTACTTGTAGTATGGTCCAGTGGAAATAATAATAATTGGATTTGCAGTTGGAGAACCTGAATTCAAATCCCACTTTTGTCACATACTACATGTGTGATAATGGGTCAGTTACTGAATCTCTCTGCATCTCAGTTTCCTCATCAGTAAAATGAGGGTGTTGGACTTGACCTCTAAAGTCTCTCCCAGCTCTAAAATCTTGGATCCCCTGATGCCCCCCAAAGTAGCCTGAACTTTTCATATCATAGATACAACTGATAAAGGGTTACTTGAGGAAGAACTTTCTACCTTCCCTCACAAGGGACAAGACTTCTAAGAAAAGCAGTGGAAATATCCAAACAGTAACCCAATGGTCAAATACTGCAGAGAATTGCTGTATTGAGTGGAAGGTTGGACTAAGAATCTTCATGACAATGTGGTTCAGTGAAAACAATAGCATTTGTGAAGTGAGGAGATGTGGATGTGAGTCTCTTCCTGGCTATTTTCTAGTTTCACAATCTTGGGAAAATCTGTTCATTATCTGGTCCTCAGTTTCCTCATATGTAAAAGAGAACTAACAATTCTTGCTCCATCCCTTCCTCGTGAGGAAATCAGTTTCACAATCTTTAAAGTGCTATGTGGATTTGAGTTGCTACTTTTTTTTTATTATTTCTATTCATTCCCAGTAGAATGCAAACTCCCTGAGGGCAAGGGCTGTTTCATTTTTGTCTGTTCATTTCTAGCTTCTAACACAGTTTGTCACGTAGTAGGTACCCAATTAATGAATCTTTTTGTCATTGTTCTGGTCTAAGAGATGGTGATTCTATGAGAATGAAGAAGTCGAATGACCATAGGACTGTGGGGCAATCCATGTTACAGAATTTAAAGTCTACTTAAAGTCCTCCCAGCCCAGGGTCAGAATAAATGCAATGAAAAGAGCTATTCTGTGAAGTTGGAGATGGTAATGAGAGATAGTGGATAAGAAGGGATTGTTTTTGTCTGTCATTCTAGCACTTTCCTCTCTACAATGCTGACCTTTTTCCTGGGAGAGCCAGAAGGAGGCAGGTCTGAAGCTGTCTCTCCACTCAGCTAAATAGGGTGGAGGTTGGGGGGAGTGGGAGGGGGCATTTTCTCAGCTTAGGGAAAGTGTCATTACAAACTGCCTAACCAGTTCCTCTGGAGGACCAGAGAGAAGTGCACACACTATTCATAATTAATGGGCCTATTTCCTGTGCAAATCAGGAGGAATTCAAGAGAGATTAGCCCTTGTAATGGAGTTAAAGTCAAGCTCATTTGTTTGCAAAATTATTGAAAGTCAAAGTGGCTTCTTGCAGTTTCCTCTTAATGGTAGGAATGTGCATGTGTCTTTTTGGTAACCCTGGAGGAGTGTGTGTGTTAGGTGTGTATGTGTGTGTATGTAGGTGTATGTGTGTGTACATGCATATATGTGTGTATGGGAGGGTATGTGTGTAGGGGTGCCCACAGGCAGACTATCTCTCTATTGGCCTGGACACAGGGCTGGACACCGGTGCAGAATGGGTGATTGGTTGCTGTACAACTGAATTAATCCAAGTGTCATGTGGGGTATTCAATGAATGTCATGTGCAGCCTACACATGTGTGTGATACACACACACACACGTACAAATTATCATCAGTCATTCAATTGCAGTGTGAGCTTCAGTTGTTGTTTGTAATTTGTCCTCGATCTCAAAGAGAACTAATGACATCAGGGAAGTGATGTCATGACATGCAAATTGAATTGGATTTAAGTGAGGGAAGGCTGTGCAAAGTCACCAGCCTCACCTTATCCTCTGGAGCCATCTGGGTCCAGTGGCCAATTATAAATCAGAAGGACTGGAGATGACTTCAAATGTAGTGGGAGCCCTTGGCCTTTTTAAGCTAAGATCTTTCCCAGGTCTCACTATGTCTGAGGCAGTGCCCATTCAGTGCTTAAAGCTAAGTAAGAAATGAGGCAAAGAATAGTTTCTTTTACCTAGACCAAAAAAAAAAGCAACTTAGAGGGGAAGACCCTAAAGATTTCTGGCCAAAACAGAAACAATTGCTATTTACACTCATTCTGAGCCGGCAGAATCCAAACAAAGGCCAAGTGAGGCTGGGACTGGGACCTATTGTAGGCCAATCAACGGAGAGCTAGAGTGATTTGGGTTTAAGGCATGGTCCTTCCAATCCAATACATATTTATTAAGCACCTACTATGTACCAGTCACTGTGCTAAGCAGTAAAAAGATAGTTCTCAAGAAACTTACAATCTAATGGAAGGAGACAATATACAAAAGAAGTAGGAAACGGGGTGGGGTGAGCTGAGAGTCCTGTTTCGGCCCTCTACAAAGGAAGGCATTGGGGGGAGTTTGGTACTCCACCTTTCAGTCCTCCAATCAAAGGAGAGAAGAGACTGAGGAAGTGGTGTCAATCTAGGCTTGAGTTATCAGTGTGGTGATGAGATTAGAAGTGATGACTTTAAATCTTGTTCCATGGAGTTGAATCCAGGCACAGCAGCAGATGCAAAGTGGCCCTTTGCTGTGGATAACCTCCCTGGTAGTCATCACCATCTTCTTGGTGATGGGAGCTTTCCTTGGAAGGACCCAGGCCTGGGCAACGACACTTCAAGAGGGAAGCAGGGGTCGTGAGCAAGCTCAATAAACCAGAACTGCCTTGAATGTAGAGGAGCCTTCTTGTATTCCAGTAGCACTAAGTATGTATCAGTATTTTCTGCAGTACAGCCACACAGATCTGGGACCCCTTCTCAAGCTCTACATGTCTTCTCGGATACAGTGTGTTCTGAAATCCCCTCAGAACAAACATTCTCATGAAATCAGAAAACATATATCCAGCAATGTATCCATACCAGCACTTAGCACAGTGCCTGGCACATGGTAGTTATTTAATGAATGTTTGTTGACTGATTCACTCTTTGTCATTGTAACATCTGTCCAAAATGGAGGAGGAGAGGGATTCAGTGAAGGCCTCACTTCCTCACTTTCCAAATGAAACTATTTCCTCCAGCTTTGAAATTCCACCATTCAGGAGTCATTCCTTTGGATGATATATATTTTCTTACTGTCTTTTTTTGTAATACAAAGGATAATAATAATACCTGTCATTTGTATAGAGCTTTAAGATTTGCAAGGTGCTTTACAAATGTTATCTCATTTGATTCTCACACAATGCTGGGAGGTAGATACTATTATTATCTTCATTTTACAGATGAGGAAGTTGAGGCAGGCAGAAATTAAGTGTTCATGTAGCTAGTTAAGTGTCAGAGATGGAATTTGAACTCAGGTCTTTGTGAGTCTAGGCCCAGAGTTCTATTCCCTGTGCCACCTAATTGCCTGTAGCTGGTGTTTTTGGTGCTCATCTTACCTTTTTGAAAACTGAAGAGACTCCTGGAATTTCTCACCAAAAAACATCAATTTGTGAGTCACCAAGAAGTGGTATAAACTGAACCCAGGTGCCTAGGTTTGGGGTTTCCTGTTTCCTTTTGTTTTACCCTTGAAAAAGACTTTCCATGAATCATTTTTGGGGACACAAGGAGTAACAAAACAGTATTAGACTGGGGAAATCTAACCTGCCATGTGGATAGGGTGACACTGGGCTTTGATGGCAGCAAAGGCCCAAGTCTCTATTTGCAGTCATTGAGACCAGGGTTGGACCAGGATACTAATGTGCTCTTTCTTTGAATAACTAATATAGACAGCCATTACTATTCTGAACGTAGGTTTAATGGAGGCAGCATGTGGGCTGATCTGGGTTGATTATACTATTGCAATGTTTCATGTTCCATGAAATATGCACCCAGTATCCCATGCAATGTCTCTCTCTCTCTCTCTCTCTCTCTCTCTCTCACACACACACACACACACACACACACACACACACAAGTTGGCTCCAGACATTCACATTATAGCGTGAACTATAGCATCCAGCAATTAGCATAGTGTCTGGCACAAAGTAGGCATTTAACAAATGGTTATTGACTGACTTTTTGCCACAGTGAAGGATATCAGAGAGTTTTGATGGAGGAAGAGCTATTCTATGACCTCTGAAATACACTCCAGGAGGCACCGTGTGTTTGTCTGGATATATGGAACAATGATATCAGGCAACCAGAAGCAGGAGACACATACAGGGCTTTCCTGAATTTTTACCAACATTCTAGAGTCTTGGGAAAAGTTATGTCAGCTGCAGAACTGATCTAAGCTGATGGACTTAAAGATGAACCTTGATAAAAAGCAGGAAAGGGTTGGGGGCTGCGAGAGGAACATTTGCATTCCATGTAAGGAAAAGCTTCCTAACAATTACAGCCATCCAGCGTGGGCTGCCTCGGGATATAGAGAATGCTTAATCACTGGAGGTCTTTAAGCAGATGCTCAGAAAGTTAGAGAAGGGATTCCTGCTTTGGATGAGGGATTTGGCCAGGTAAACTCCAATTGTCTTTTAGCTCTTAAATTCTATGCATCTATTTTAGGGCCCAGGGTTCTTGTGTGTGTGTGTGTGTGTGTGTGTGTGTGTGTGTGTGTGTGTGTGT